>NW_019266264.1:183893-190377 GCF_002742605.1 Olea europaea var. sylvestris
ATGTCAGGGTTGCACATCCCAATACTTCTTAAGAAATTGATCCTGGGACTTAATCCGTTTTCAATGTCGTAGTGTAGTGTTTGAGAGTGTTTAGTGACCATCTTTACTATACTCTCTCTGGGTGCTCCCAATTCTTTTGTCAGAAAATTGAAAAGAATAGTCCATGTATTGTCCATCCGCTGAAGCAGAATTTGAGGGCTTAACTGCACAAATTTACTCAGAGCATGCTTCTCAATTCCTATCTCCTCAAGAAGGTACTTGACTGTAAGTCATAAAGAATTATCAATACTGTAAGAGAACATGGATGGGGTGGCAGTAATTATTTGCCCTGTTCTCAATTTTGGAATGCCCAAGCTTTCCAAAAAGGCAACATGAGACTTCAGATTGTTTTCGATGGTGTACCCCAAAATTTGAGGCTGTCTCAAAATTTTTTTTTTGATATCTCTATGCTTGACGCTAACACTTAACAAATATACCAATCTTTCCTCTACAGAGTCAACATTTATCTGAAGGGATGGCATATGCCTTGTAGGATCGAATTCCACAGCCAAGCAGTGCAAAATCGGGCTCAGTTTACCAAAAAACATCGACACCATTCTTGAGACAACTCCAATATCACCTTGTACCACCAAGGTCCGGTTGCTATGGATATAGGAAGGAGAAGGCCAAGAAAAATACCCACAATATGTCAACCACAAAGGTCACAGAGAGGGAGGAAGGAACGGCCGAGAGGGAGAGACTCACAAAGAGGGGTTTTCACTCTAAAATGGAGGCCGAGAGATGAGAGGAATATATGCCAAGGGTAGTGTCCAAACAAGGTAAGTTACAATTAGGGCTAAGTGGTGGATCGAGCCTCGACTCAAATAATTGGGCCTCAACAATAATAACATAGCCTTCCAAGGAATGGTGCGGGAACCGTGAGCAACACTATAAAATAGGTTACTTCGAACGGTCCATAACAAAGTGGATTGTGTTGTCTCGTTAATTGTGTCGACGTGCTAATCAATCATTAGGCCGAGGCCGATTGATAATAAACAACCGAGGTTACATCATCGCCCGGGGAGGTCGTTTGACAACAAAATTGCCTAACACAAGGTCTTTCCATCTCTGACTTTAGATCCAACTAGATGTTTCATCTTCTCTTTTAAAAACAAGGCATTATACGTATCTTCAATAGTGAGAATCACGACTATACAATATCGTGTTTCTAAATGAAGTAAATGAAGCGGGCAGTGAACATTAAAGGATTAAAGCTAAGTATTCTTCGTAATACTTTATATCTAAAGTCTTCAAATCAGCGACGATCTCTTTGAATATAGCCAGATGGTCTTCCAAAATCCACTTTCTGCCATATGATGAGAATACAACTTCTGCTTCAGATACAATTTGCTTATCAAACTTTTAGTCATGCACAATTGTGTTAATTTCAACCACAATGCAACTGCTGTTTTCTTATTCAAAACGTCCTGAAAAATATTGTTGAAGAGATGAAGATGGATCTATGAAGTGCCTTCTGACCCTTCCGTCATCCAAGTTGTGGGCATTCTGTTAAATCCCAACAACACATTATCCAAATTCATTTGCGCGAGTACAGCTTACATCTTTACTTGCCATAACGAAAATCTTGTATTGCGATCCAAGAGCGAATTTTCATACTTCATAATTGTCACCAGTAAAAAAAATCTAGAAAAAATCACAACTAACAGCTTTGATATCGCTTGTTGGGAAATAAAAACGGATTGATGTAATATATGATATGATATGAAGTATGTGATCACAAACAAACAACAAAATAAAAGGCAAAAATTTAATTGGTGTATGAATGGAATATGTTATTCAATTAACGAATATGGAGAAAATAAATATAATAACTTTTTTTTGTGCCTGCACAATTATTTTATATTTCAGTGATAAAAAACTTGTGAAAATATTCTATTATTTATAGAGACGAATGCCAAACCCCAAAAATACTACAAAGATGAAAACAAGATAAAAAATAATGTAAAATAAAGGAAACAACATTTTTTTTTCTAATAAAAAAACGCGGAATAAAGGAAAACATTTTTCAATAAAAACGCATGTAATAAAAGAAAAATATTTTTCCCAAAAATCCAATTTAATTTGGATAAAAAAAATCCAACAGTATTTTTCGTAAGTACATTTCAAATTAATAAGCAACAATATAAACATTAAAATTAATATTTCCACAAAAGCCAGGTTTCTTAACACCAACTTTGTGACCCAAAGAGAGGCACCACAGTTAGAGATTGCTCATTCATCTTGAATGAACAGTAAACTTTTTACTTCTTTCCGCATTTTGAGAGAATCTTGATATGCATGAAAGTTCTAATTTTTATATGCTTGCGTACATTACAAAATATTAAATAATATTAAACAATACCAAAAGAAAATAAGTAATTAATTTTTATAAAGAATTGCCCAATATTGTACAAATTACTATCCCAAGCATGATCCTAGAATCTTTTCACATCACCAGTAAAGCATCACTTCACCTAATTCTTATCTGCCCTCACAAGTTTCCTATTTCAAAACATAATTCATGATTCTTTTCTTTCTTAATTTCTAAACTTGTAAAAAAAAAAAAAAAAGTATAATTATTTAATATTTCTACCTTCTTCATCTTCTTATATGCTATCTGAAGAAAATAAAACACAAAAAACCCACAAAACAAGATACCCCAAATGCCACACACAATATATCTAATGTCCTTTCTGTCCTCACTTTTCTTTCTCTTCTTTCTTTCTTCATTTCAAGATACTCTTTGTACATCCTCTGTCCTTCTTCTAATCTGTTTCTCCCTTTTCCCTTTTTGCCCTCCATTGCTCTCTGTAAAATACCCAAACACTCCTTCCCATTTCTGTGCATTCCATCCATGTCCTCAATCGCTAAACTTATTTCTCTCATCTGCATCATCTCCCCTTCCTCGGACACTCCGCACGTGACCACTATTTCACACTGCACGTGACCACGAGCAACGGCTAGGATTGAAGCAAAACACACCTGCACTTCCCCGGTCAACCAGTGGCGCAGTACAGTAACAGGCTTGTGAGATGAGAGGTTCACTGCCAGCCGTCCGATTGGGTCTATCAGAATCCAGCTCAGTGTCATGTCATTGAAAATTACTGTACACGTGTCGTCTCCGTCCGGGAGTTCAATGGGTGTGGGGATCACGTCTTTTGGCTCTAGCAGGTCAATCCTGAAGGGTGAGCACCGGAACCACCCAGTCACGGTTTCAGTTTCTTGGACTTTACTGAAGATTAATTTGTCTTTGTAGTGTATATCAACGGCCGATATCAATTCTGATGGCGGTGGTGCTGATGGTGATGAACGGCTGAGTTTTGAGGAAGAGTGGTCTTCTTCCAAGAGAGGGAAGGCGTGGGCGAAGAAGTTGCGGGGCCCACCACCAGGATACGTGGAGATGACATGGCAGACACGTGGAGACCTGGTGGAAGGCCACGTGGAGTGGCATTTTTTGGACCATAAGTGATCTTGGGAGGAAAGTTGGTGGAGGGTGGTGGAGGAGCAGCTTGTGGCGGCCAGAGTGGGACCGTCCAAACGAGGGAGGATGTGGGCTTCTATGATGTCTGGGTGCAAACTGGAGAAACTGGTGGTGGTACTGTCTTCCTCCTTCGTGGCTGCGGTGGTGGCAGACGTGGGTGCAGTGGTAGCATTCATTTCTTGAGACCGACCTCCCTCTTATCTCAAGCTTTTCAAATGGTGAATGTATATGCTAAATAATTGGGGTTTGGAATTTTGTAATATCAACTTTATATAGTGGTATAATATTTATTGCCAGTACGAAATTACCCTTGGATTATGTACGACCTCGAATTATAACGAAGGGTAGTTTCCTAATGAACTAATTTCTGAACAGTAAAATTTATCTTCCATAAGCAGGATAACAAATGTCAACTGCTAATTTTTATTTTTTTTTAAACTAGTAAAAATATATATATAAAAAAAAAAGGTTAGACCCATTGACTTGGCAACGGAACATCAAAGAGTGGACAAGATAACTTCTGTCGATAGGTGATAGGAGATCAATTCTATTTTGAATAGTATGTACACTTGCACAATTTTAGCCCTTGTTTGTCGACAATTATTTAAAAAAAACTCTTTTTTGTAAATATTCATTTTTAACTACATATTCACACAATAAAATATTCTACTTGTAAACTCAAAACTTGTTTCTATTTTTTAATCAAATATTTTCCTAAAAATAACTATATAAAACATTATTTTGAGCAAATAATGACCATTAAATAGGCGCTTAATGAATGATTGATGAAGAAACTTGAATTTAGAAATTTTACTTGCTTCGATACCACACCAGTGATCAAGTTGAAACTTGCTTTCCAAATTTTGCTATCTACCAAATCAATTATTGACCAATGATTTTTAAATTAACATGTCATCTCAAATTTATCTTTATTAACTTTACAACTAACCCGCGACAATGATGACATGTTAATTTAAAATGACGTGTCAATAATTGATCGAGTGAAATTGAAAGACAGATCTCAACTTCTTGTGAACTATATAAAAGTTTGAACTATTAGATAAGACGTTTTAAATTTTATTTAAATCTTATCTTTGACAATACATACCTTAATGTTTTAATTTATTGATGGGACACATATGGAAACCCTCAATACCGGCTCTTTAACGCTAAGCTAGTATTATAAAATCTAATAATAATTCTTGGTGTACATTATGGACACCATAATGGCGTCCATAATGCACACGTAGGGGGAGCCGGGTGGGCCAGGCGTGACACTAGACCTACACTTGAACTGAGTTTTGTTTGAGTTTATTATTTAATTGCAATTAGGCAATAAGATCACAAATTTGTAGTCTAAAATTGATAAGCACGATTAATTATTTTTAATGTCATTTTCGATCTACGTCACGAAGATAAACAATGCATGCCAAAGTACTTGAATGGGCCTAAAGAAAGGTATTTTGTTCTTCAAGTTATTTGATTGATCACTAGCTAGGACTCGTCTTTTATTCAAATGGTGTGCGTTGAAATTATTAGTTGGGGATAATATTTGCCCTTTAGATTAACGAAAGCTCCATCGAGGAACCCTTTTTTGAAATATTTGCTCTTGTAAAATTGTGTTTTGAGAATGTGTTGAGCGTTTTTTGAAAAATTGATTTCTATTCGCTTTTATTAAAATTAAATTTTATTTCTTTCTCTTTTTACTCTTGTACAACTTGGAACTTTTCTAAAAACTTATATTTGCTTTTAATTAATAGTCCAAAAATGTGGTAATTCTTTTTTTTTTTTAATTCATAATCAATAATAAAGTGAGGTGTATGATAAGAAGAGTCAACGCATGTTAATTTTTTGACCATGTGGCATTTATTGACTAACGAATAAGTTGGACCCATCCAATTATATTATTCGGCTATTTATTTTTGACATTGAAATATGAACCATAATGACCTACATGCATATGAATGCATGGATCCACATTGTTGAGTGATGTAAATTGTGATGTTGATGTATGGTTTATTGGCTTCAAGGGTCTCCTTATGAAATTTTCAAATCAAAGATGGCCTAAATAAATTTGCGAATTATTGAAGAATAAATTTTATAAAAAGTGATATTTTTAAAGAACGTGCGATTAAAAAGTTAAAAAAAAAAGTATTATGAATTTGCATGTAAATTTTTTTTTTTTTTTGAGAAAATATATAGTTAAAAATGAGTTTGAAAAAAAATAAAATTTAAAGAATCTGTTCCATTCATGGACTTACTAAGAAGTACCCAAACCTTAGTGTCGTGATCTCGAGATTTTTTATTGTTACTCCAGTAATCTTATATTTAGCCAATATTTGGCTCCAATTTTTTCAAAAAATTATTTTTTCCAAACTCATTTTCAACCACACATTCCCCTATAAAATAATTTTACACGTAAATTCAAAAAATTTCATTATTTTTTAACCACCACATTCTCCAATAAAATACTATTCAAAAATGTATTTTGCCCAAAAAAATGGAGCTCAAACTAGAACTGATTTTGGAATTTTGTCGTTTCTCTCTCTCTCTCTCTCTTTTTTCCAATGTGAATTTGATAATTAGGTCATAGTTGAAGATCTTATTGATTGCGGGGTTAAATTAATGGAAGAGTCAACCATGTGTATATTTTTATGTAGCCATCGTGCCTAATTCAATATATTAAACTATGTTCAAACTAAAGAGAAACAATAAACAAAGACTCTAAAGCTCTTCTAGAGATGAATGAACAACTCAGCTTTGAAAAAGTCATAAAATAATATGAAATTTAAAGCTTCACGCAAGAATTATTTTATTTGAATTTGTCAACATAATAATATCTTGGAAATCCAGTTAGATGGAATATAATGCCAGTATTTTGTGGGTGGACATCAAGATTATGTCATTAGTCTGCCTAGCAAGTAGAGAAAAATATGATATTTTGGACTGCACTTTTTTTTTTTT
>NW_019266264.1:193973-217263 GCF_002742605.1 Olea europaea var. sylvestris
GTTTGATTCAAATTTATGACTATTTGATCAAATCAAGAAGACACTCGAAAAGAACTGATGATGCCAAGAGAAAGAAAGAAAAATAATCTTCTCGATCCAACAAAATCACAATTGAGGTATGATAGAAAATCTTTATCAGGTCGATCCCCGTTGCGCAGCAACAAACACTAGTCGGGACGGCAAATCATTCTCAAAACAAAAAATAAATATATGTAAAATGATGAAAAATATCTAACAGTAATCATGTCAGACACACGGGATCGGATTCTCTCGAGTTACTTTTGAGTTGTAGATCATACCTTGGAAGATTACAACGTTGAGGTTGCCACCGCCACTTTTGGTAATCCAATTCTTGTCTACCACTTTGTTGGCAGCGGAATCCGGGGTCCAAAAAGGGGCAATTCTCTGTGTATTTTCGAATTGGTCGAGTTTCATCCCATACCCACTTTCCATAAGAGTAATCACAATAACTTTTCAATGTAGAGTTTGAAGTAGTTTTGGGAAGGATTAACTGGGACAAGAAACCAATACCGATAACAGACCTTTGATTCAATGGGCTGAGGATGCTATAGCAAACATAAGTTATGAGAATTAAAGGGAGAAATAAAAGTAAATGGGAGTATTCTTTCTTGAATGGAATACAGAAGAGCTGTAGTTTTTGTTGCATGGAGGGCAAATTAATTAAATCCACAAGAAGACGAAGAAGAAAAGGGATCTTTAGGTTGAAGTCTCTTGAGTATGTTTATGGCTGTAATTTGATTCAAGAAAGTGATTAAGCAAAGTTTCCGGAGGAGAGGGGAATTAATTGCCATTGACATATGGGCACGTATCTTATCACATTACCACATTTATCGTGCGGTTTTGCATGTTTAGTTACTTGTCACCTGTCTTAGTCTGGGATTAAAAATCCCAACGACGATTTTGCTTTTGACATTGTTTTTCAACTGTCTTGAAACTTTACAGTTTCTCATCATACTTTCAATGTTGTTTTCCATCTGTCACGCATGATGTTCGTTCATTAACGATTTTGATGTTGTGGTAAACAAAATTATGAAGTTTTTCAAATTACAATAATTGTTGGGAAATAACTTTGAAATTGTAAACATTTTGTCTTATATTAAAAGATCAACCCCATTAAGAATAGTAGTCCAAATTTTTATAAGTTGGTATATGCTTTTATCATTGTTCAATCTGAGATTTATCCCTTAACATGTTCTTGCAAGATAGTGGATAATTTTAACAAATCAATTTGAAATTTGCTTGCTCATTTTTTGAGTTTTGATAAGAACGAATTGCTCGTTGGAGTTTAATGATACTTGTTATTATGTTAAAGAATTATATTCCATCTTAAATGGTCAACCATTTTATTAAGAGTAGTTCAAATTCTTATGCGTTGGTCCATATTTTTTCTTTATTCGATGTGGGACTTATCTCTTAAAACTTGGATCATTCTTTGTGGAAGATACAATTTGTTTCAACTTCATTTATTCATGATGAAATGCTAATATGCAGTTAGTTACCCATGGAAGTTGTGTGATTTCTTGAAACAAAAACAAAGTTTAGTACAAACAACATCAGACAGCCATTACAAAACTTCTTAGAATGGACCTGGGCTTATATAAATCACAAAACTTGGGCTGGCCTGGCCCATGGATGGACTGTCCTGGGCCCAATAAAGGATTAATGGGTACTTACTGTGAAGCCAATGCTGGCATATGTCCTCCCACTTGCAGAAGCACTAAGCATAAGTCTTTTCTCAATCTTTCTTGGTCCCATCCACGTAATAACCTGAAATTCTGAGTGACCATTCAGACAAATACTGTTTCTCTTTTGTTGGTTTAGTCCACAGGCCACTTGTGTCAAATTCTACTCTTGCAACATGTGATTCACAATTATAAAGCATGTAGCCGTTAATTAATAGTGCGTACTAAAAATATACTCGATCTTACTTTGTTGTTTATAAAAAATGAATCAATTTCGTTTTATATTTCATCATCCTGGCCGATCATACCTGGGATCGCAAATCTCAAGTCTGTGTGTGTAATTCTTAATAAGAATGTCCTCGATCTTACTTCGTTGCTTGATAAATTGAAATGGATGTCAACTCCCAATATGTATGTCTATACATTTACGAGGCTAGTGAATCACTAGCAAGAACCAATGATCGAGATGGTTCATTTAGTCTCCAAAAACGAGTAATAAGGTTCAAGTTTGATTTGGAGTGGACCTTAATTGTACTACTCGTTAGTCATTTTCATGTGATTCTATTCGTTTTCTATCTTCATTTTTCTATATGGTACATTTTCATGGCATGTTTCGCTTTCAAATATGTGGACGAAAACTGCATTTTTCATTTCTCATTACATAAATACTTGAGAAAAATCTAGAGGCAGAATCTCAGCAGTACAAATTCCAACATGTTAGTGCAAAATCAAATTCTTGATCCATCCGGGGGTACCTGATTACGTCAGCAGTGATATCTTGTGGGACCCATCTCCACTTTCCAATCCCTGAAGAAGTCACTTTCAAATTAATCGAGCTTCCTTCGAATGATAGATACACCACTTTTTCTCTCGCCAGAAAATCTGGGATTTCCTTAATTTTTTAAAAACAATTCTTTTCTTTTTCTTTTTTTTTTTAATTCTCTTTTTTGCACCTTGGGAATCAGCCAATCCGGGAAGTCACATCCACAGATCTCACACGTGGCGACATCTCATTGGTTGACATCTCCAGAGAAATTTATATCCTGTTGCAACCAAACAGTATAAAACTTATGAATGACCATTTTAGTATTTTAACATGTAATCCTAACATTTCATGACTCCATGTCACTGAATATTTAAAGAAACATGCCTGATCTCCTAATCTTCTGTGAGCAAATAGTTGATCGTCGATGTAGCAGAAAACCTTAATTATGGTTCTCTTGTCACATTCTAGTGGAAAGTTTTCATCAAAAACAGAAGATAAATTTCAATTTAAGAAATTTTATGATTTAATAAATTATTTATTCAAATATATATATATATAAGTTATAGAGATCCACCTAGAAAAGCAAGGTAATATTGAGTATATCCCAAGTGCTCAAACTCAAGTATTACAAGAATCTTTAATTATAATTATATTTGAACTTTAGACCCTATTTGGTTGGAATCAAATATTTTAATCTACTAAAAAAAATTGCCACCAAACAATGCTAAACATACACGGAAGTAAGGATGATAGAATAAGAATAAATTCGATAAATATGATCACAAGGAGTATGGTTATGTCATATATAGTTATTAAACTTTAACGACGTCCCTGAAAAAAACATTGTTCACCCCTTCTCGAATAAGTTATTTTCTTTTACACATGTTCTTGTTTGGAAAAACTTAAAAAGTAGCTAAAAATTGATATCAAAGTCAAATTATTTTAATCACACATTTTATAACTTTTATAAAAATTTATTAAAACTTATTAACAAAGACTTTGTCGAACAACTCCGTGGTCTCCTAAATTGTCTTTTATTGATTATCATATTTTCATGGTTCTACACAAAGAAGATTACTTGTTCAACTTGGTCACCCATGCACGAGAATCTTCAATGGACAACTTCTGGTTTAACTAATATACAACTAATTGTTAGGCACATGATTTAATCCGAGACTACTCTAGACATAACTATATTTTAGTATATTTATTTTATTATAATATAATGCAGTACTATGGGTTGTATATCTGTTTCATTATGGGGAACACTAAAATCAAACTAGGAAATTGTAGCAGTCACACCTTTAACCTATTTTTAGTCTAAAGTTAATAAAAGATTTGACGTACCATGTGACTGTTAAACCTATGATAATTGGAGTAATTATACTGATGATATTGGTAGTTGGGGGCTTGACCCTGGCTCGAAATTGATGAACCCTCATCTGGTGTGGATGGCTCAGACTCACACTCCAAATTCACCCCAAACAACCTTAATTTTCTCGAGTTCCCACTTGGTTTTGTTTGGTTCTTAATTGCTGACCCTGCAATAAATTTAACATAGGAAGTAAAATCTTTTTTATTGTTCCAATAATCTGGAAAACATAAAAAGAAAATAGGGTTTGCGAAGTGCAAACAGCAAAATTACCTGCATGAAGATAGTCAGGTAGGTGTGGGGGTGAAGATCCTTGAGGGTGTGATGGATAAGGATATCCAGAGTACAATGATCTGGTCAACCCACCACCAGCCACCGTAGGTGGCAGAGAAACACCACTATCTTGCCCTGCGCCGCCGTTTCTCCGCCTCCAACCGATGAAAGTTCTGCCAAAGTCAGTCCGGTGGCGCTGGAAATGAACAATATCGCCTGCATTAAGTCTTTTTTCCTTAACGAAACGGCTCCACCCTTTCGTGAGTACATAACTTTGACTACTGTTCCAATAAGAATAACGAAATCTCCATAATTTTCCAAGCTCGTCCTCGAAGCCTAGCAGCAACCCTTTTTCTCCCGAATCGCCACCCTTTAAGGGAAAGTATTTTTCTGCTTGTTGTTTGGGGATAACAAGACGGTTCAGCTTGCCCACATCGCTTGGCGTCAATGATTTTTCGAACAAGGGTTCTTTAGACATTTCTTGTTCATGGTATAATTGGCCTTCCTTTTCTTGCTCTTCGAGTTCTTCGTCATCTTCTTTGGTTAGTTTGAAGCTGAAATTAGCAGTGTTCTGGTTGCAAAACATGGTGTTTTCTGGATACAATTGAGGCTGAAACATGAAGTTTTTGTGCTTTGAATATGAAACTTTTGCAGGCAATTCCATTATGTGGTGGTGGTGGTTTTGTGTCCACTAGAGTGCTGCTGGAAAATCTGAAGAGAAATGGTTCATTGGCGTTATGGATGTAAAAACTGGTCTTATGATATGAACTTGTGGGGGGCCTATTCAATAGAAATGTCAAATGTGGGTTTGGGAGTAGGGGTAGGTTAGGGTAGGCAGTATAAGTAAGTAGTTTTAAGGTTTTGCGTGATAGAAAAATTCAATCATTATATTCAGTGCCAAATACGATGTGAAAATTTGGTAATAGGGCCTGCAAAAGAATTGAAAAATAGTATTACTGAATTGGACAGAACATGTATATTGATGAATCTTGAGAAGAAAAGAGATTGTAGAGGTGAATCATTCTATCTTAGAAACACTCCCCATGTTACCATGTTACTATGTTGGCTGACTCACTACCCATCCAACACTTGGTTTTCAGTGAATTACTGTGACATATATATCAATATGAATTATGTTCAATGCACAGCTTTATTGATATTCAATAAAGTGTAAAAATTGTGCAATTGATTGTTTTGAGTATTGTTAAAATTAATGATAAAATTATTGGCCACTTCGCAAAAGTCCTTAACTAAACTGTACTTATAGAAAAATTTATATCGATATAGCTAAGTCATGTTTGTCAAGGACCACTGAGTTCAACATTTAGTCCATTATTTTGTTAAAAATTAGATTTTTAATATATTATAATAAAATTTAATGAAATATGTGGTTAAAAGCTTATAAAAATTGTGGGTTATATATATAGTTAAAATTAATTGTGACTTTAACTTAAATTTTTATGAACTATTTTAACTAGATCAAATAACCAGGGACTTAATAGAGAGAGACTATTTTTGTATGTATTCCTTTATTGCACTGCCTACCGCCTAGGCTTGAAAAAGGGTGATAAATGTAGCTGCCTACAGGTTAAAAAGGCCCGCACCTTTTTGTTTGACAAGCTATATTTCCTCATTTGCAGTCCACCCTAACAAAAAACTCAATCATAGCTAAAATTTGGAAAGGTTTATCAGTACAAAACGTACTTACATTTGATTTTTAGTGAGCAAAATATTTTTACGTTTCAATGTTTTGTATTTTCACCCCTATTTCCATGTTTAATTGTGGAAACCATCATTTTCCTCAGTTTTTATCTAATTTCTTAATTAAAAATTGTAAAATAAAAAATATACCCTTATATTTAAATAAAATAAAAAGCAAAAAAAAGAACAAATTGCAATCATACTCCCATTTTTGAAAAAAAGTACAAATAAATCCCAAATATATTAAATTAAAAAACCAAAAAAGAAAAGAAAAATCTTCATCTTGTAATTTCCTCTCCCTCTCCCTCTCCTACCCAGTGCCATCCCCACCCTACTCCTTACCCTCATCATGAAACGAAACTAGGAAATAGTTTGGGAAATACAAGAGGATGTAGAAATACTAAAAATCAATCTCTTATATTTCTTACTAGAGGATGTAGAAATGCTTATATCAGTTTTATGATTAAACAAAAGAGGGCTTTTCTTTTCATTATTGTCAATGTCGTTGTTCTTGACTTCCACAGGCATTCTTGAATGGGGACAACTTTTCTACAAGTGGCACTCATAGTACTTGTGATAGGGCGCTACATCTCTTGAGAACCTCCATTTCTTTCCATCCATTCACTTGCACCTTTCTAGATGACCAGTCACTGCACTTGAATACCAATACCAAGATACATCTTTTTAAATCAACATCTAATCGAGTACCAAAAGTGTAAAAATAACAAATCATCGAAGAAAAATAAGAACCGATTTATAGAAAATTGAAGGTCTTGGTGGTACAGGAAAGAGAGGATCAACAGGCACACGGGTGAAAATTGCAAAAATTTGAAATGCAGGGTACCTTTGCACACTAAAGGCCAAATGTAGGGATGTTTTGTGCTAATAAACCCTATAGATCATGGCTTGTCTTTCAAGCTCCTTCCTTTGAGTAGATGTAAGAGGATACTCCTTATTTGCAGACAATTCATTCCCACTTGGGCTCACACAAATAGCAAAATCAATAAAATTCTGCCTCGATGAATGGAATAGAGATGTTGACATTGAACATTAAATATGTATTAGCCAATTTAGGTTGGACAGTAAATAATGTGACAGCAATATAATTGATGTTTGTAAACTCATAGTGAATTACAGGAAACAGTCTGATATCTGATAAAATAAAATAAAAAATCCATGGGTTCCTTCACTTCCCAATAAGCAAAGAGATGGGATAATATTTATATATACATACAATAAGAATTGCAGACTGCCCTTTTTCTTGCACTGCATTCGTGTTTCAATTTTCTCCTTAGAAATTTCTTGATATTTTATAATTTTGTGATTTGTTTAGATATATCTAGCTACGCGTTTGTTGTAGGATATAGACAAAACGCCTGACATCGACTTTCAAGTACATTACATACATACATATATTAAGTAATTAATTGATTAAGAAACTCCATCTCTTCTTGGACCATACATACTCAACGTTGGACCAGTAGTTATCTAAGTACATGAAGAAAAGGCATATGAATGATTGAGGTTGTTAGGCATTGTTAGGCATGTTTAAAACTAATCTGTATGTTGAGTTATGCTACATTTACAAAATTGGTTGATAAAGTAATACTTATGCCAATCATTTCAAAAACAAATTTTTAAATAATTTGAAATCAATTGTTTGGATTGTGCCAACACTTATTTGTCAACCAAATTTGTAAACATGCTTTGTACAAATAGCATGATACCTGTATGTTTTATTTAAAGGGAGAATGAAAAAGTTACTCGAAAGAAAGATGAAACGAGTGATGATGTGTTATAATATTCTAGAAAATTGTGTATAAAAAATATTATAGAGAGAAGGTTAAGAAAATGTGAGAGAGGGTTAAGAAAATGTAAAGAGAGGACATAAAAGAATTGTATAAGACAGATGACAGTTTATGCTTATGTTACATAAAAACAAGAATAGGTAAAAGAAAGATAAGAACAAGAGCAAACAAATTTACATGAAAACTCTATATGCGAAAAAGCTGCGGACAAAAGAGAAAATTCACTATATCAAAGATAAGTACAAGAGATGAGTTTTTTAACGATTACCCTGATAATACCATGAAATCCTAAAATATATGCGTGTGTGTGGCGTGAACCCAATCCCTCTTCTAACACTACAAACCTAAAAATTTTCTCATAATTTTAATTTCCCAATATATGTCGAATCACGAGCTTTCAGACCGAGCCAAATAGAATTTGGTTTTTCGTACTTCGATAATTTAAATTGATATATCATTTATGACTTCACTTGACGAAAAAAAGAGTACAAATGCATATTGATAATTTTTTGTTTTCATTTTGATAAATTCTTTAAGTATGCAATGATTATAGAAGGTTGAGAAGTGACAACTAGGGCCCTTTAAACCACGAGCTCGGCTCAGGCTCGTGGCGAGCCGAGCTCGAGCTCGTGTCTTTTTAATTTTTAAAAAAAAAAAATTTTGCACCTTTTTTTAAAAAAATTCAATTTTTTGGATGAGGTCAAAACGCCTCGTGGGCTCGAAGAGCCAAGCAGGCTCGGCTCATAGGATCGAGCCCCCTACTACGAGCTCGAGCCACCCATGTTGACATCCCTAGTGACAACTAATTAGAGAAAATAAAAATATCGTGATGAAATTAATTGATATAAATAAAAAAAATAGAATATTTTCTAAATATGATATGGAGTTCATCATTTCTCCAAATGAAATGAGTTTTCCTCTTGAACAACGCCCTTTCCAGACAGGGGAAGATGTGGGGAATTGATGAAGCGAGTTTTTCCTTTTAGACAATGCCATTTCATTTGGGGAATTGATGAACTCCTTATCATATGTGGAAAGGAGCGGGGCCCAAAATGAAATAGGAGACCAATATGTGAGGCTTTCTTACTCAAGAATCAAGATTCCGTATTAATTACAAATTTACAATATGTCATTCAGTCAAAATAAAAATTTCCTAACAAAATTCAGGTTAGCTGTCACTAATAATTGACTAAAATAATCCACTTGGTGTTAATGTGTGTTCAGATTGTAGCGTTGCAATGTAGTGTTCAAATATTAGCCAAGAACAATGGACCACCGTCCAAATATTCATTCGTATCTCCCTTTCTTTGAATAATATTATAAAGTTCTTAGAATAATGTAGAGAGAAGTAGTTAGTTGGAGGAAAAATAAACATATTCATAAAATTAATCAGCTTTTAATTGATCAAATATTAGTTTTAATTACATTTTACGCGATCCGCATCTTTCATTCATTGACTTTTCAACTTCATACTATATCAATTTTTATTAATATCTGTTAAAATCTTCTTTTTCAAAAATGTTGTCAAACAATCTCTTAAGATTGTATTATATGAAAACAAAAAGCCACGTCACAAAAACAATCTCTTAATGATGACCACTCTCCACCGTCAGAGCCAAAATCAAATCCAACCCAATTCACAGTACAAAACCAAAATCGAATCCACCCTCTGCAAATATGTTTATTTTCTGGATAAATTATGCTCCATTGATGTTAGATATGAAGGAGAAAGAATAGTAGAATATGAATATCACATATACTGTGGTTAAATCCGCTACTCTATGTCAATCATTTTGTCTTTTTGAGATTTTTCTTGAAAAATCTTTGATTTTCTATTATTTTTGTTGAGATTTTTCAAGGAAAATTGGGGGTAAGGTACTCTTCATTTGGATTGTATTTGATGAAACGAGAGATAAATGAAGAGGGAAAATGAGTAATATTGTGGTTTGAGACCAAAGGTTGGAGGATTGAGTGACACTATGAAAGTTGCCTCAACATTATGTAGGGGTGGGGATGGGTGCATTGAAAAAGAAGAAGTATTTGGCGTGGGTGGTGGAACGAGGTAATGGGTTACGTTTTCCTCTTTTTTTTTTTTTTTTTTTAATTGCTTGTTGAGTTTTAATTATTAATATTTGATTGACGAAAGTATCTCCGATTTAAAATGGTCAAAATACCTCATTTTTAATTTTACAGGTCAACTTATGGTGTTTTGAACTGTTTCCGTCCAGATGTACCTTGACTGCATATTGTCAAAGGTTAGGGATCTTCGTTGATACAAAATGAAGGTTATGGTAAAATTTGCAGAAATTGAAAAGATTAGGAACCTCTGCTGCAATTATCTCATTATTTAATATTATTTAGCTTTAATAGCTAACATGTGTCACAAAAATAACTTAATGATCAAGTTGAAATTTCACTTTAACTTCTACAACATTTATGTAATCAATTCTACTAAAGAGTATATTACAATAATCATTCCTCAAATTATTGTCTCGCGCAAGCTCCCTTGGAGACTTGAGAACCTTCCCGGTTTTCCATGGCCAAACAATGTGCACGATGGCTTCCACTAGCACTAGTTGAAATTAGACTTGAAAAGTCAGTGGCACATGTCTACAAGTTTGACACTTATCATTTTCTTTGAATTATGGACCGACCTGTCACAGTCTTGGGCCTCTTGGCCTAACTTTGACTATGTTTTTTCTTTCTATTTTTAGAAAAAAATAATGTCATCTGACAATACTGATGTTCAAACTAATTTAGATGTCAGTATATCGTAAGTTCTATTAAATATCACTTGGACAAGTGTTGAACAACAATGATATTAAATAACATTACTAAATTTTTTTTAGATGGCGTATTCCAAACTGGTATGAATTGCCCTAAATTTTATGCCCATTTATAGGATGGTGGAATATGTGGTGCTTATGGTTAAAGAGGCTGCCTCAAAGTGTGTTTTCAATCAGCCGTGCTGCACTTACAGAAATTTCAGCTCAAGATTATTTCCAGACAAGACGCAGTGTGCTGGATGGGTGATATTTTTTGGCATTTTTCTTATCACACATGGGGCTCACACGTGTCTCTCTCACGATGACGCGATTAATCTCTCTCACAATATTTTAGGTGCGGGGCGGTGAGGAACCCTTAAGGTTGGGGTTCAACCTTTTTTTTTCCGCTGAAAAATCTCCTTTTGCCCTCCGGGGCATATCCCAGTGGTGCAAAGGATAAGGGTGAGGTATACTTGGCCTTGCTGGCAATCACAGTGTGAGGGTTTGATTCCTAAAATATGGATTGAGATTTCTTGTAGACAACAGTGTACATACAGCTCTTGTTCCCTAACCTGCTGGGACACATCCCGTAATTAACCTCTCTCACGATGCTCTAAGGACGAGACGGTGATGGACCCTTAAGGTTGAAGTTCAATTTTTTATTTTGGAAAATCTCCTTTTCAATTGTGGTCGGGCAAGCCAAGAAAATTTGTAGTGTGGACGTAGAGAATCAATCCAAGGATGTAAGGCGAGAAAAGGACAGCACAACACCAAGAGGTCATTTTGTTAGGCTTATAGGAGGAGATATTTCCTAGCCTGTGATTTGAAATGTAGGATGGATATGATTTTTTTAAAGTTGTGACAAATAATGTTACTATTTTGTTGAGAAAGGTAAGAATTGTGGTCCTCATTATATACTTCAGTGACACTATGGTCTTCACTATCAGCTAGTATCATTCAATTTCAACGGGTACTTTTGAAAATAACAAAGTCAAAATACCAATTTTTCACATTGACCAACATTTTTTTGCCATTCACCAAAATGGCCTTTTGAAGGGTAAATGTCAATTTTGTCCTTATTATGTGTTGTAATTACAAAAACAAATCATTTGTCCAAAAGACAATAATGCCCTCTTTAAAAAAGTAATAAATCCAAACAATCCCACTTAAATCTCAAAACGAAATCACTTTTCTTATCAGATTTTTCAACATAGTTAAAAAGAAATTTCCTCTTCCATCTGCTTGAACATTAAAATCTCAAAAAATTATTAAAAGCTCAACAAAAAAGTATTACTCACAATCGACACTTGAATTTGGTAAGTATAAATACGTATGTTTAATTTCATTTTAGTTAAATTAGTACATTGTTTGAATATTAAATTTTACTTCAACAAATAATTTTAGAAAAATGAAAGATTACAGTCTTGAATGGATGTAAAATTATTTTTTTTAACAAAAACGAGGAATAAAATTCATCTGTACAGATGCAAACAATCGAATTTTTGTGTCCAGGTCGGATGTTTAATAGTCGGCCCAGATTGGGGGCAGGCTGTTAAGTCCGGGGCGGCTGTTACACGTAATTTTTTTATTTATTTATTCTCATAATTACAATTTTTTTATGAAATTATGTTTCGTAATGCAGATATGGGATCAGCCGCTGTCCCGATTTGTTACTTTGGTAAATTTGAAAATAATGACAATGATCAATGGGTGTGAAAATGGACAAGTGAAAGACATGGTTGTACTGCAATTGTAATAACATCCAATACATCATATGCAGAAATGTACAATGAGATACAGAACTTGTTGAAAGTCGATCCCTCTGAGTACGCCATGGAATTGGGATTTCTAATGGGCGAGAATACATCCATTTCAATTCCACCTATAACGATTACTTCTGAAACTGAAATGAAGGTTTTAATTGAAATGAATCAGAAACGTGCGATTCCTATTTGCGTAACTTTGATGAAGAAGAATGTCCCCGAGAGTGAACAAGTAGATTTCGATGGAGGGGATTGTAATGTGAATGCATTTTGGGACACAGTGGAAATAGTGCGTGATGATGTTGTAACTGTTCCAGAGACAGTTGCTCCTCACCATGATGTCACTGTTACACACAGAATTTGCTCGGTAGTTCAAGACAACGAAAGAGATAATGACTTTACAAATGAGAATTTGATTGCTTTATCCCGTTTGAGACATGCGTCGAGTGGGAGCTCACAGGCTGGACCGAGTGCATGGTCCTCTAATTGTTCGCGTATAGTCCCCGATGATGAAGATTTGTATGTCGAGCAACTGTTTGACACGAAGAAAGATTTGTAGGAAGTTGTTCAACGGATTGCTTTAAAACACAATTTTGAGTTTAAAGTGAAGAAATCAAATAAGTCGACTTACACAATTGTCTGCGTTGACGACAGTTGCCTTTCGCGTTTGCGAGCAACGAAAATGGACACGAATGAGTTCTTTGTGGTTCGTAAGTATGCACGGGAACATACTTTTGAAGTGGGTATTCGTCGAAATGATCACAGGCAAGCCCGATCATGGGTCATTGGTCGAGAAGTAATGCACAAATTTCAGGACCCAAGAACAATCTACAGACCTTCGGACATTATTAATGACGTTCGTCTAGAGTACAGGGTGGTCATGAGCTATCAGAAGGCTTGGAATGCCAAAGAATGCGCGTTGGAGGACTTGATGGGTTCGACCGAGGAGAGTTATGCTAAATTGGCCAGGTATTAATTTCAATTGTTTATTTAATTATTTATCGAATCTTTATCTAAAGTGTAATTAATTATTTAATTCAATTGTTAATTTTTCATTTTTTAATATTGTTTATTTAATTATTTAAATTATGATTATTGTTTATTTAATTGGTCAGGTTTTGCTATAAGATGGGAAGAATTAATACTGAATCGGTATTTTTTATTGAGAAGGATGACGAGAATCGTTTTAAGTATTTTTTTATGGCCCTTGGACAATGCGTTCGAGGATTTCGAAACGCAATGCGACCTTAATTCTAGTGGACGGTACAACCCTCAAGGCGAGATACGGGGGCAAGTTGATTATTGCAACGTGTCAAGATGCTAACATCCAAATTTACCCTCTTGCATTCGGCATAGTTGACGGAGAAAATGATTTGGCAATGTGTTGGTTTTTCACGAAGTTGAGGGAAGTAATTGGGGATGTTGAGAACCTTGCATTCGTATCAGACCTAGGGCAGTCAATAATTAACGGTATCACCGAAGTCTTCCCCGAGGCACATCATGGTTATTGTATGTACCATATACAAGGAAATCTGAAGACCAAGTATTGAGGCAAGGGCATCGTTACGTTGTTTAGGAGAGCTGCAGAGGTTTACAGTTTTCAAAAGTTTGAAAAGTTTATGGTTGAAATCGAAAGTAAATCTTATGATGCATGGGAGTATTTGACGGAGATGGGGATCGAACATTGGGCACGATCACATTTTCCAGGACGTCGATACAACATGATGACGTCGAACAATGCGGAGTCGCTCAATGCCTTATTTAAAAAGGATCGAGAGTTACCAATTCTTGCAATGCTTGAGAACATTCGTGACAAGCTGCAACAGTAGCTTCATGATCGTTGTGAGGAATCACATAGTTGCACAAGTGTGCTAACCTCGGCTCAGGAAGATAAACTCTTCAAGACTCTAGATGTGGCAAAGAAGGTATATGTAGAACCACTAGATCAGTTTCGCTTCTCCGCGAAATGTCCACGTAATTTCGGATACATCGTCGACTTCAATGATAACACGTGCACGTGTAGACAGTTTCAGTTGAAGAGTTTTCTGTGTACACATGCAGTGGCGGTGGCTATGTATAGAGGAATTCCATCACACACCTTATGCAGTGCTTATTACACGACTGGTTCTTGGAGAACAGCATATGCTGAAACCATATTTTCTGTACCGAATGAAGCCGAGTGGGAAGTTCCTAATCACATTCTCTCATTGAATAACTTGTTGCGACCAGCAGTCGGCCCACGTACTCCTGGACGTACACGTACGTCTAGAATACCATCGACCGGAGAATTTTCCCGACCTCGTAAGTGTGGCAGGTGTGGTACTGTGGACATATTAGAAGATTTTGTACAAGTTAGATCCCTCTACATGACAACGTAACAGATGTATAATTGAAATTTATGTAACATTATTTATAACGTTGATATTAATTATTCACGCATATTCTTAATGTTAATTATTTATGTTAATTATTAGATTTATTTTTTTATTTTAATATTTTATTAATTAGTTGCGTAATATTTGAAGTTAATCATTTTTTAAAACTCAGTGCGTTCTCCACAATATACCCAAACATTATAAATACGTCATGAAACATTCAAATAAACACATAAACTAAAAAACAAATTTTAAATATTAAAAAAATAATAAATGTTTTACAATTATTTCGTAATTACAAATGAATGAATAAATGAAATATACAATATTTAAACGTTACAATATATACAATTATTTTAAAGAAACACGACTCAATATCTACGGATCACCATTTAATTCAAATAAATTACAAGCTAATTTATTTCTCCAATTTTGTATCCACGCCTGGTTGATTGCGTCAACCTTCTGTGTTACACTAAAAAATTCTATGTACTTGATAGCGAATATGCCGCAATCATCCCTACAATTACGAAATATCGTATTAGCACTTACAAAATATTCTAACTAGAACGTAAGTTGTAAATTACAAAAATAAAATAAGAAACACTTACGATATTTGTTGTCTCGCCGTCGTCGTGTCCCGCACGGTGGCTAGTCTGTCCTGCGCAGTAATGTTAGCTCGTCTAGCCAGCATGGGGACGATCACAGATATCGACTCCAGATTTTGCTCGAGCTGACCTTGTGTCAGGCATGAATGATCGGGGTCATACACATACATAGTCGAGCCGGCAAATATAATCTCCACTGCAATGTAGTGTTGATTGACGCACACCGGAATGTACAGATGCGTACAACCCCTCCCATAGGTTTCCCCCGACACTCGGCCACATCCCTACGACCCACTCCATCATGTATCGCACCGTGTACTCGCTACCCATAGCTTGCAACGTCTGGTACTCAATATCAACGGCACGTATGAACTCAGTATTCAATATGAGTCGGCCAGGAATGCTGAACGATCTTGGATGTCGTTCAACTCGATCTCGTAGCAAATCCATGTTGAAGTCAATATGCTGCACAAATTAAAAAAGGAGTTATTTAATTTCATAAATGCAAAACGCAAAAATATGTATACGTAATAAATAAAACTATTACTACTTCACTTATATCATCGGTGAGCCAAGCCCCCGAAGTTGTATGTCGTGAAACCACTTGTAAGCGTCCGAGATCGTCTTATGAGCAATCCTGCAACTGACTCTGAAAAATAAGAAAAGAAATTGTTAAGTAAAAATATAGATGTGTCAGCATCTGCCTAATGTACTAATTCTTAACGAATAATACAATACTTACCATAGCATAAGTGCTTTCCACTCCGCCTCGAACGCTTTCCACTTGGCGTGGTCCACCTCCCTGAATAAATTCGGGTGCGTGCCATCAACGAATCTCCTTCTTTTCGCATCCGCGGTAAACAGAGACACGACGTACTGTGATGGTGCCTTCGGCTTCTTGCCGACCACCAGCTCTGGCACATCAACATTACACGAAACCCTCCCAATATCCGACACTCTCGCACTTACCATCTGGACCACCTCTTTCATCCCCTTCGATAGAGAAACTACGTCCGACGAGTCTGGCGTCTGATATGGTACCCTCTCTGCCTCGGATACCCCCTCCTCCTCCGACACCTTCACGACCTCCGCCTCAGGTAACCCCTCCTCCTCCGGCACCCTCCCGATCGCCGCCTCGGGTACCCCTCCTCCCTCTCCATCGGGGCTTGATCCTCCATCTCCATCTCCATATCTATCGGGCCATCGAGATATGAAGCTAATGCATCATCCGATGCCCACAACGAGTCAACATACCCCGTCCAACCTCCTCGACTCTGATAACCACCGCCCCCTCCGTCTCGATAGCCGCATGCCCCTCTGTCATCCCCTCCACCCGTCCCTCCGTCACCCTCTCCGTCCTGATAGCCACCTATCCCTCCGCCATCCCCTCCATCCCGATACTCATCAGTCCCACGCAGGGCTACTATGTCGCCCCGTATCGCTACGACCTCAGCATAAAGGTATGCTAAACTGACCTGTACCATCTCGACATCACATCGTAAGTCAGCTACTTCGCCTCGTAAGCCAGCTACATCGCCTCTGATCTCCATCATAAGTCGAAACATATCATCGATAAAAGCATCCTGACTACGTGCAACTGATCCACGTGGGAGGTGTCCGGATGCGGGAGGTGTCAGGATGCAGGAGACGGTGATCTCATGCAGGGAGGTGACACTCTCGACGGAGGTGATCGCATGTAGGGAGGAGACACCCTCGATGGAGGCGACATCCTCGGGGAATGTGACACCCTCGACGGAGGCGACACCCTCGACAGAGGCGACAGCCTCGGGGAATGTTTCACCCTCTGTGGAGGTGATAGTCGATGGCGTTCCTGAAAAAAGAAACATTACAAATCAATAACTTCATTAAAAAAATTATAATGATAATCAACATATTATATTCAATTAACATACCATGTCCCGATCGACGATGGACTCAGGCCTCTCTCAAGCAGTACGATCTGTCAACAACTCACGGATATAAGTCTGATCCTCCTCCTTGATAGATGGTGTCAGCTCAGTGAGGACTTCAACCTGACATATTGACATTTCATCGAGTTACTGATCACATATCCAGCTTCGAAATGACATACAACAGAAAGCACAAATATATAATACGTACATCAGGATCGTCTAGGATAACTGATAGCTGTTTTGCAAGGGGCTTGTCTTGTGCTCGCCAGCTGTGCATCCGAGGGATGCATGTATCCCCTCTCCTCGCATACCGACTAGCCAGGACGAGAACAGTCTCGTAGACTCATATCTGCAACAATTACGATTATTATATGTACAATTTAATAAAAAAATAGATAACGCATTATATTAAACATTTACTTGCAAAGCTAACGACAGGCCATATACATCATACTTACGCTCACACCAATCTCCCCTAGGCATCGAATGTCCCCTCCTGAAAACGTGTAACGTATTTGAAAAACATCTCTCCCCCCACGGATAGTTGTTGAACGTATCGATGTCATCAACAACTTGCAAATGAAAAACGTCAATCGACTTCTTCCTGTGATGACACCTCAGTACGCTCTCTAGTATAAATACCATCCCCAACTTCAACTTGTCGGACATCTGGTCGAACTGCGCCAATGTTACTGTCGTGTGTCCATTAAAGTAATCATTCAGCAGCCTCTTGTCTAGGGGTGTCAAAAAGGCTCGGTGGCTCGGGCGGCTCGTGGCTTAGCTCGGGAAAAGCCCGAGCCCGCCCAGCTCGTGGCTCGTAGGGATCGAGCCTAAGCTCGGGCCGAGCCTCAAAATAAGAGGCCGGCTCGTGTCACGGGCCAAAAATGACCCGTGACAAAAATGCTCGGCCCGAGCAAATTAAAGAAAAAAAATTTGAAAAAAAAAAATTTTACCTGCTGTCACAGGCAGCTATAGCTGCCTTTTTTTTCGTATTAGTACACTGTTGACTGTACATTATACTGTTATTTTTTTGAAATTCAAATTTGAAATTCAAATTTCAAAAATAATGCGGATTTTTTTATCTATAAATATGAGATGATTTTTGAAGTTTTAAATCACTTTGCTATCGATTTTAATTCGCATTATTTCTATATCATAGATTCAGATTCAAGTTTCAATTTCTTCTTTCTTACTTCTTACTTCTCATATAACAATTAATATATTCAATTTCTTTCACTTTACAGTCTAATATTCAGTATTTTTTATTATACTAGTTATTATGGATTTTACAAGTGATGAAGTTAATCAGTTTGGCGGTAGTTCGAGTACTCTATCTAACTACAATGCATGTGAAAATGTTCCAATTAATTTGGAGGATATTGAAGAGGAAAAAGTTCAAGTACTCGAGACAAAAAGGTCAAAAAAAGAATCATCGGACTGTTGGCAACATATGACACGAAAAAAAATTGGTGTTCAAAATGGAGTAGATATTTGGAAAGCATGTTGCAATTATTGTGGCAAAGAACTTAGTTGGAAGCCTGGCTCGAGCACAACGTATTTGAATAGACACATATTAAAGAGTTGCAAAACGAAACCAGTCGATCTTGACTCAAAACAGACCGAACTAGTGTTTGATGGTTCTGGTTCTACTCTTTCCACCTTTGTATATTCACAGGAAAGATTTTGTGAAGAAATTATTGCATACGTGGCTGCAGCAGAGATGCCGCTTACAATGATAGACTCAATACACTTTACCCGACTCGTGCAGAAATATCTCCAACCGAGGTATTCTTCTTATTCTAGAAATACTCTTCGTTCGGATAGCATAAAATTATATAACAGAAGAAAACAAATTACTATTGAAGGTCTAAAAAGTTTTAATAGTGTTATATCGTTTACTTCTGATTTATGGACTGGTTGTAATAGAAAAGGTTATATTGCTGCTACGGCTCATTATATTGATCACCTGTGGCTTCTACATAAAAGAATTATTGCATTCAGATGTGTAGAATTTCCCCATAATGCCATTAATATATACATGGTTTTAAAAGATATCATACAGGAATATGGTATATAAGATATGGTTCGAAGTTTTACTTTTGATAATGCTGCAGTGAACAAAGTTGTTATTGAAAGATTTATTGCTGATCTTAATCCCGTATTTGGAAATTTATTTTTTCATCAACGTTGCGTATGTCATATTATTAATTTGATTGTAAAAGCTGGATTAGAACATATAAGTTCACCTTTAGATAAAATTAGACAAGCAATAAATTTTATTACTGTATCACCAGCAAGAAAACAAGCATTTAATAGTTTGTGTACAGAGTATGGATTACAGAAGAAATCATTTGCCATTGATGTAACACACAGGTGGAACTCTACATATCTTATATTACATTCGTGTGAAAATTACGATAAAAGTGATTTCACTATATTATAATGGTAGGCATACACTCGGACCCGAACATAATTTGGAAGATTGGGAATGGACTATTGCATTTTACGTGAAAAAATTCTTACAACCTTTTTTCGATACTACAAAGGAATGTAGCGGTGTTTATTACCTTACATCTTCTTTTGTTTTACAACATTTTTTCTACATTTCACAAGCATTTCATAAATATAGGAATTTGCCACTTTTTGCTGATGTAGTTCGCTCTATGGAGTTAAAATTTTGTAAATACTGGGAAGAGTTGCCTTCTTTATTTCTTTTAGCTTCAGTAATGGACTCTCGACTTAATTTAACTGGCACAAAAACTACTGTAAAGGGGATATCAGATTTTTTGAATATAGAATTATCACACGTGCATATAGAATCTTTTTTATGTGAAATGTATAATTATTATGCTGAAAAGGAAGGTCAGCGTAGTTCTACTTCCCAAAGTTCTTTTTCAAGAAATATTTCAACAAATCCCGAAAATTTATGGAATTATTTAGATAGCAATACAAGTGCTCCTTCATTTAGTTCTAGTTCTAGCTCATCAACATCTAGAGCGATCAATATTGGTGGTACAAATCTTGAAATTCCTTCTGAGTTAGCTAGGTATATGTGCGTGGATGTTCGTAGTGTGTTGCAACCGCACGAATTACAAGAATTTAGTCTTTTAAATTGGTAGAGATGTAACGAAAGGCAATATCCAATTGTATCAAAAATTGCACGTGATCTACTAACACCTCCGGTGTCTAAGGTAGCATTGGAGGCTGCATTCAGTTTAGGTGGTCGAATTTTATCAGATGAACGATCAAGACTAAAAGAAGATATATTGGAGGCTTTGATATGTTTGAAGGATTGGGAATGTGCAGAATTACGTGTTCAAGAACATGTTGATAGTATAATGGCCGAAGAGTTGCAGCATATCCAAACATAGGATGTTGTAAGTTTTTAAATTAATTATTTTTCTTTAAGAAATGTATTTTTAAAATTTATTTGATTCAAAAAAATTGTACACGAAATATTTTATTCGTGTACAATTTTAACTCCGCCTACGTTGATTGTAGCCGGTCCCAAGCCCGGAAAAAGGAGGAGGGTTGTAATTTGTAACTTTTATTTATTTTGTTATTCGTATAAATTACATAATTTTGAAAGTTGTACTTTTATTTAATTTGTAATTTGTATAAATAATAAATGATGCAATTTTTAAATTCTTTCAAAAAATGTCATTCAACAATTTGCATCACAATAATTAGCATGTAAAAAAAATGTCATTAAAAATTGCAAAAAAAAAAAAACCGAGCCGGCTCAGCTCGTAAAAAGCCCGAGCTAAAAGCTCAGGCCGAGCCTTATTTTTTTGGGCGAGCTTTGGCTCGGCTCGGCTCCGGGCCAAAAAAAGCCCGTTGTGATTTACTCGAGGCCCAAAAAAAAGCCCGTTGCAATTTACTCGAGCCGAGCCCAAGCCCAAAATTTCGGCTCGCGAGCCGGCTCGGCTCAGCTCGTTTACATCCCTACTCTTGTCTGTCGAAATACTGGCCCTCGCTGCCTCTTCGCCCGTACATCTCAATCCAGTGATAAGGGCAAACTCGAATATAGAAAATGTAGCAACCTTGCCCCCAAGATCAAAGTGGAGGGCATCTCCGTCAACTGGCTTAAGCAGCCGACACAGTAATAAATCGATCAACTGTCCAGAGAATTGTACAGATCGCAGTGAATACAAGGGCCATAGGCAGGATCGACGTAATATCTCTCCATGCTCCTCGTCCAGTGAATCCAACACTGCTGTGAAGTTGGCAAAGTTACAGTTCGACGTAACTTTGCCAGGAACCTGTCTCAAGACTGCATCCAAATAGTAATCCATCCTGAAAAATTTAAAATGTTAGAACATTTAAAACATAATGTCATAAAATTTAACTAACCGAACTGTAAGTAATATACGCACGAAATAACAGATAATAAAGAAAATAAATTAAAAATTACACAACAACTTATAAAAAAGGGAAAAAGTAATTTTTATAAAATTATTTATTTCATAGCTTATTTTAACCCATGTTAGAAATTTATTTCAATTCTTTATTTAATTAAATTTGATTATTTATATTTAATTAAATATTTAAATAAATTATTTTGAAAATTTATATTTCTTACTTATTTAATTTGTTTATTTTTATTTAAATGTTCATTATTTATTTCAATTGTTTATCAAAATTATTTATTTCGATTGTTTATTTCTATATTTCACATTTTTTAATTGTTTATTGAATGCTTAATTTTAATTATTTATTATAATTGTATATTTAATTATTTTCTTTAAATCATTTATTGAACATTGAAGCGTAAATATGTAATTATTTGTTATATTTTTCTTTAGTTGTTTATTCAATATTTATTTTAATTATTAAGCGAATATTTAATTATTTATTTTAAATATTAGATATTTATTTCAATTGTTTATCTACATTTTAATTACTTACTTTGATTATTTTTTTCAATTATTTTTCATTTAATTGTTTCACTTGTTCATTTAAATTATTTGATTTAATTACCTATACTGATCGATTATTCATTATTTATTAAACAAGAGCAAACGTAAATATTTTATTATTTATTTCAATTAAACATTAATTAATATTTTGATTATTAACATTTATTCATTTATCATTTAAATAATCATTTAATTATTATTTAAATGTTCATTATTTATTTTGTGTGTTTCAATTAATTATTTATCCAATTGTTTTTCATTTATTTGTTTCAATTGTTCATTTAAATTATTTGATTTAATTACTTATATGAATCGATTATTTAAATTATTTATTAAACAAGCAAAGGTAAATATTTAATAATATCATTTCAAATGTTTGAAATTTTTTTCAATTAAACTTTAATTAATATTTTCAATATTAACATTTTTTCATTTATCATTTAAATAATCATGTAATTATTATTTAAATGTTCATTATTTATTTTTGTGCATTTCAATTAATTATTTATTCCAATTGTTTTTCATTATTTGTTTCAATTCTTCTTTTAAATTATTTGATTTAATTACTTATATGGAAAGATTATTTAAATTATTTATTGAACAAGCAAGCGTAATTATTTAATTCAAATGTTAGAAATTTGTATCAATTAAATTTTAATTGGTATTTTGATTAATAACATTTATTTATTTATCATTTAAATAATCATTTAATTATTATTTACATGTCAATTATTTATTTTTGTGAGAAATTAATTATTTATTCCAATGATTTTTCATTTCAATTGTTCATTTAAATTTAAATTTAATTTAATTTAATTATTTAAATTATTTATTGAACAAGTAAACGTAAATATTTAATTATTTATTTAAAATGTTAAATTTCTTTCAATTAATCTGTAATTAAAATTTACTTGCGTATTTTGATTATTAACATTTATTCATTATTTATATTTTTCTTTTATCATTTAAATAATAATTAAATAACTATTTATCATTTAAATAATAATTAAATAATAATTTGAAGATCTGTGTCGTCTGTTAACCGACGGCACCGACGGTTCTGCCTCTTCTCCAAGACAGCCCCCTTGCCGGAGAATGGCGATCTTCGGTCTTCGGCACCTAAACCTTAAAAAATTAACATTTTTTACTATTTTTACATATTTTACAATGATTTCTACCGCTATTTCCAACAAAATAAACCTTTAACAAAGATTAATGGGGGAAAAATTATGCAAAACTTAGGCCCTGTTCTCTTTACTGTTTTCGGGCCGTTTTCTGTTTTCGATTTTTCAAAACGGTGAAAACGTGTTCTCTTTCCCGTTTT
>NW_019266264.1:218070-240570 GCF_002742605.1 Olea europaea var. sylvestris
TTCAAAATTTCAAAAAAAAAATTAAAATTAATTTTTTTTTTTTTTTTTTTTTAGGTGGTGTTGTGGTGATTCTCAAAATTAAAAAAAAAAAATCATTTTTTTTTGTTTTGAGAAACTAACAAAAAGAACGCATTTTCAATAATTTCAAAACAAACGCTCAAAACACAAAACTCAAAATGAATTCAAAACTCAAAACACAAAACTGAAACACAAAGAGAACACCCCCTTACTTTCTTCGTTCTAATGGTGGCCGGTCGGTCTCCTTCCAAGAAAAACTCGTCGATTTTCTTTTTTTCCTTCCCTGCTTTCTCTCCTGTCGTCGGTTTCAGATTTTCTTATCAGGGGCAGTTTTGGGTTTTCATTGTTTTTAAAGTTTTTACAAATTTTTTTTAAAACAGTGGTCGACGGCCATTTTGGAAAATTGTATGTTTTTTTTGCCTATCTACCACCATTTCCTCCAATTTCAACCTCATATATGGTTTTCAAACATCATAACATACATTAAATTAACTTAAACCTAAATGCTCATCTCTTCATTCCCCAAGCCTTCAAAACTTCTGACAATTTGAGTACGACCTTAAATAATATGATATTGTCTTTAAGTGAATCCACCAATTATATGACAATGCATTTAAGTTAATATATCATTTAGAGTAGTTTCAAGAGACACTTTAAATATAAAATACTCTATTTTAGAAAGTTAATGCTTAAAAATGAGTTTTAAGAGATTCTCTATTTTAGCTTTTTAAAGTAAAGAATGTGTTTGACTCTTCAAATTTAGAGAGCCAAACTTACTCTCTATTGTTAATGTACAATGATTGTATTTAATACATTACAAAATTCAATACTCTACAATTTAAAATTTTTAAATTATATTTGAATTGATTGGTCATTAATATGTAAAAAAAATTATATTTAAATAAAATATGTGGAGAAAATATTAAATGTTCATTGAAAAAAGAAAATAAAGAATCAAAATAGAGAGCTGGTTGGAGTGTATAAAAAATTTACTTTCTAATTTTAAAGATGATCTCTATTATGTGTAAGATGCTCTTTATAAATAGAGAGTTTTTTGGAGATGCTTTTAGCTCTTGTTTGTGCTACATTATTTTTTATAAGAATACATTTTTGAATAGTGTATTAATGACAAATGTGTGGTTAAAAAATAAGGAAAAAAATTGAATTTATGTGTAATATCATTTTATTGAAGAATGTATGGTTGAAATGATGTCAAATCACTTGTTAAGAAATTTTTTGAAAAAATATAGGTCAAGCAAGGCCTTAATGTTATGCAATTATCACCTATACTGTGCGTTAAGCGACTTCTAGACTACTATTACCACTTCCGAATAGTTAGTTGCATTGCAAGATAGTGCCTAAAGAGAACTTGTTCCATGAAAAGTCGACCATGCTCTCCATGTAAGCATCTGTAAATATAGAGGTGTCATCCTCCCACACAACATGATGCATAGTATTTTAGCAAGAAACGGTCCAACTCAACCATCAAAACTTAGGAAAATGCTATTTCACCAGGGGGTTGACCCATTTGGTGACAGAATGAGGTGGAAAGGGGGATTAAAAAAATGAATAAAGAAACTGTTTGTAAACCGGGTCAAGCCCAATGAAAAGAAGGAAAAACTGTCCACACAAAAGAAGAAGCAAAACGTAATCCACAAAACCATGTTCGCGCTTCCTATTTCCAAAAAATCATTTGGACAAATTCTGAAAGGTATTGGTCACTGACAAAGAATAGCAAGAACGCTGCCCTTCTACCACACTAGTCTCCAACGAAAATCGGGTACAATTTTAGGAACAGTTGGACTTCATCTTTGAAGATGGCAGAGAAGGGTATGTTTATGCATTATTTAATTTTTTCCTTCATACGAGATGTTTAATCTTTACCAACATGCTTGGATATCTTCACTATCCTATTTTCCTTCTTATGTGTGGACATTTTATAATGTTGTCGGTAATTTCCCGGATTGTGAATAAGAGAACCACCTAGTTTAATAAAGCAGATTTTTTTAATGCAAATTTTTGTACTTTTCAGTATAAAAGATTCATGTTTGAGCACAAATATTGTCAATAAAATGTTTAGTTCAGATTAGTTGATTTTGGGCCTTTGTTCTGAGATCAATTGAGGGATCTGTTATCATTTTTTTGTTGAAATTTTAGGCCTTTATTCTGAGATCAATTGAGGGATTCATTTTCATTTTTTCCTGTTGAAGTTACGACACACTTCTTCGCCTCAATATTTCTGAACTAGACATGTGCTTTGTCTTTCTTTTGCAAGTTTCAATTGTCGTGTTATAAAATATTTCATTGTTATGTGATGTTTTGCATTGCAATTGGTTTTTCTATTATAGGGAAATATATTTCAGAACACATGGATGACATTACTTTGGTGGAGTCCGATAACGAGAATATTGTTCACAGTATAAATTTAATGGAGAATGATATGTTAGGGGAAAATGTTGCGAAGGTGGCTGAGATGGGTATAAAGTTTGAATATGAAATAAAATGTTTGAATTTTATAAAAGATAAGCTTACGATATAGGTTTCCCTGTGAGAAAAAGGAACTCAAAAAAGGACGATGATGAAATATTGAGATATCTTACTTTCTTTGTAGTCGTGAAGGGAAAAGATGTAGAAATACAAGCAATACTTTGAAGCTGCAGCCAACCATTCAGAGCGGGTGTAACGCCAGGATCACCGCATCTTCAGATATCCACGGGGTATAGAGAATCAACATAGTACTCGAGCATAATCATAAAACAAGTCCTTCGAAATTCAGGCTATATCGATGTAATGAGAATTGAGCGCACATGATAAACGGTAGCTTGAAGTAAATGACATTGTTGGAATTTCATTGCATAAAAGTTACAACTCTACTGTCGTTGAAGCTGGTGGATACGAGAACATGACTTGCATTGAAAAGGATTGTCGAAATTATGTTGAACAAATTCGGCGTCTAAGACTTGGAGAAGGAGACGTCGCAGCAATACAATTATATTTTTCGAAAATGCAAACATAGTGCTCAAGTTTTAACTTGAGTATGGATTTGGATGAAAAGTTGCGACTAAATAATGTTTTCTAGGCAGATAATCGGAGTAGACAAGCATATAAGGAGTTCGGAGATGTCACATTTGACACCACATACCTTACTAATAAATATGACATGCCTTTTGCCCCTTTTATTGGTATGAACCATCATGGACAATCAACCCTCCTTGGATGTGGTTTGTTATCAAACGAGGATACAGATACATTTGTCTGGCTATTTAGGACATGGTTGGAATGCATGCACGGTTAAGCTCCGAATGGGGTAATTACAGATCAAGACAGAGTTATGCAAAATGCAATTACGATAGTGTTTCCAAACACAAAAATATCGATGGTGTTTGTGACATATTTTGAAGAAGTTGCTAGAAAAGTTCGGATACCACGTGGATAAGGGTTTAATATTTGCTACTATACACGCGTTGGTATATGATTATCAGTTTAATGAAGAATTTGATAGAGGTTGGATAGAGATGATTGAAAAGTATAATTTGTATGATAATGAATGGTTGGCTGGTCTATACGACAACATACAACGTTGGGTTCCTTGTTTTTTGAAAATCACATTTTGGGCAGGGATGTCAACCACGCAACATAGTGACAGTATTAATGCATTCTTCGATGGTTATGTACATTCAAAAGCAACGTTAAAGCAATATGTTAAACAATATGAACGAGCTTTGATAAGTAAAGTTGAAAAGGAGTTTCAAGCATATTTCAAGTCTTACTCGCAAATGGTACCCTGTGCAATGCACTATGAAATGGAGAAGCAATATCAAACAGTGTACATAATATCAAAATTCAGGGAAGTTCAAGAGGAGTTTGTGGGCAAGGTGTATTGCGATCTCATTTCTGCTTCGGAGGGATTCTTAGAAACGACGTATTAGGTACGCGAGGATGTCATACATGAAGAGCGTTCTAAAAGAAGATCTTTTTCATCTCATTTCAAATAGACAAATGCGAGTTTACTTGTAGTTGCCACTTTTTTGAATTTCAAGGAATTATTTGTAGACATGCTATTGCAATTTTGATTCGCAACGACGTCAAAAAAGTGCCAGACAAATATATACTAAGGTGTTGGTGACGAGATGTGAGTAGAGTACACACAAGAGTTGCAGTGAACTACGATGGATTGGTTAGTACTCCAGGACAATTGATGTATGATAAAATGTGTCAACGTCTTGCTACGTTGGCGAACATGACTACAGATGATTCATTAAGGGCCAATGCTATACTCGATTGGATTGACATGCAGTGTGAACAAATGATGGCGTTGAAGTCTAGTTGTGCTAGTAATGTTATCCCGTCGCACATTATGCAAATAGCCTCTAGGGCTAATGCATCATAGGGAACTGGAAATGGTAGAAAGTGTTATCCAGAATGTGCAAAAAGAAAGGGTGCACCTGGGAAACTTCATAAGAAGTGTCCTTTGGAGTCAAGTTCAAAGAAAGTTAAGGTAATTCCCAAAGTTTTGCAGGCAACTTCAAGCTCGAAAAAAGTTACGAAACCGAAGTTTAGGCAAAGTAATATGGAAGATGTTGCTTGCAGCATTCAGGCCCCTCAACAAACACAAGTAGCCATGGAAATATCGTTGTCATATACACAACTCATATTGGTTAGTTATGTATAAAATTTTCATTCGTTCCATATATATACGACTTACTTCAAATTTTATTCATGTAGGGTGGCAACCAAAGTGTCAAATTCACGCAACATTTACATACCTCCAATTGGATGCATCCATCTTCAACTAATCAGACATTGACTCCACAAGGTATATTAGTGTATATTACATAACCTATAATCTGTGTTACTAGATTCTGGGTTATAAATTTGTACCTATGAATTCTTGACTTATTCTTTCCATCTCATACTATAGTGGATTGTCCACAGGTTGGATACAACCGGTGTATGATGATGTTGGTGGTAGAAGACCAACTTCGGATCTGCATGATGGAATGGTTAGTAATGCACCTGCAGATGTTGGACCTTCTTTAAGAGCAACTATAGTTCACCTCATTTTGATATCTATTTGTTCCCATATTCTTTAACCAGAAGCACCATTATGATTTTATCCTTTCTTTAAATTTTTGAGACTGTATTGGGTGTATGTGGATTAAGTGGCGTTAATGAACTTCTTACTTTGGGTGTATCTGGATTAAGTGGCGTTTATATACATTATGAAGTATTACTCACTTATTACTTTGTTGGTCAAATCGAGAAAATTTGAAAGTTTCATTTTTATTTATTTTTGTAAATTCCAGATTGTGCCTTATGTTTTAGGAAAAAGGTTGATTTTGGAACTCAATTCATATGTAATCCGTCTCTTGAGAAGTTGGTAGCGACATACAGTTGGAGAAGCTTTACACAATGTCATTGCAAAGTAATTATTATGCCCATACAATTTCTTGCTCAATTCAAAAGTATTACAACCCATTATCGTTAGAAGAATTTGAAACTAGTGCTTTAAATCAACTATAATGAATAGACGAGGCAGCAAGTTCAATTTCTACCTCTTCAAACATTTGTTAAAGCATTCTTAATATCATAGGTTCATAAAGTTGTACACTGCAAATTGTTATAGCATTCTTAAACATCCGATGCACACTACAGACCTAACTACGAATCTATAGAGTTACATTGTCTGGAAATTACAATTACATTACGGAGAAACAACTTAGGCACTTGCTCTTCCATTGTGTATTTTCACCTCCACCTTAACAGATATCTCAACTTCTTTTTCATTAGTTAGGCGGCATTGTTTTTCGAATAGGTTAGACAAATCATCCGTTGCTACGTTTGCCACATTATTACAACTTGATGCACTACTAGTTTTCGCTCCTCCAACCCATTCCCAATATCTGCATTTGACGCTGTAAGTATAGAACAGTCGACCTTGGTTTTTTGTTTTATTCTCCACCTCAAAAAATTTCACAAAGGCATGCTTGTCATGGACAGGGGCATTTGTTCGAGCATTCAGCAAAAAGAGCCCTTCCAACCTACAGCTATGGGAAACTCCGTAATTCTTTCCTCTCATGGTAATCTGGGATTCATCCACATAAATCAACACACAATGATCAAACAGATATTAAGAGTGGGATCCAACCCACTCTCAATATCTGCATTTGACACTGCAAGTATTGAACAGCCGACCTTGGTTTTTTGTTTTCTTCTCCACCTCAAAAAATTTCACAAAGGCATGCTTGCCACAGACAGGAGCGTTTGTTCGGGCATTCAACAAAAAAAGCCCTTCTAGCCTACAACTATGGGAAACTCTGTAATTCTTTCCTCTCATGGTAATCTGGGATTCATTCACATAAATCAACACACAATGATCAAACAGAGCAATAAGCTATATTATTAAAGAGGGAATCATACAATAAACCAATAAGCTATATTTTCAAAAAAGCCCCCTCCTTCCCCGAAAAGAAATATAAGATAATGAATGGTACACATTCTTATTTCTGTTTATTAAACATACTTCAACATTTACCAAGTAAAAATAAAGAGTTACTTTACTTAATCTCAAGAATTTTCAAAAAATTTACTAGTATCCAAGCTGGGGAATGTTAAGTTAGCTTGCATCAAATTCTTATGGTTAAAGATTTAATTTTGGCAAAATGCATATTCAATATGAAGTACTCCCAATTAATTTGTTTAGGAAACAATTTCTCAGGAGCTGTTTTCTCCTCCTGCTCTGAATCGTTTATTTTTTCTTTGTCAAGTCTCTCATTCTGAAAGTTAATTTCCTATTAACCTTATCAACAAAGAAGGCAAAAAAATTGAAGCTCTTTAAGAGCTGGAGCACCATTTTGCAAATTTGCTATTCGCAATAATCGGCTAGAAACATGAAAACCCGTCCCTTTACAGGACTTTATATAAATTACTTATCTTGATTTCTATTTTCATGCTCATTCCAAATCATGACAATATGGGCTTTCATAGGATTCACATATGAGATAAAATTATTTCAGGATAAAATTATATAAAAAAATCCAATAGACTTGAAAAATTGTACATATACTTATACCTAGTTTTCATGTAGATCCTGTGGGCGAAGATAGGTGGTTTCGACTTCGACACAATAGGCAGCGGAGAAATTCCTCAGAAAATTGTGTTCTACGTCGCGTTCAACGGTGGCTCTAGTGTAGATGGAGAAAGTGGACGATTTGCGCCGAATGGAGAAGATGGATAAAGCTTGGCTGTAGAGAGAAATTGAGGGTTCTCTGAAAAAGGGGGAAAGTTTAGGGTCAATTTCACGCCATACGGGTTTTGACGGTGGGTGAAACGGGTTTAAATTATTGGAACGATTTTCAGGATTTGGGACTTAATTTGAATTTCAAAACAGCCCGTCCACGTCATCCTGTCAACACATGAGTCAACCGTTCTGGTGCCATAGTGGAATTGTAAAACTTAACACAAAAGACACGACAACATTACCGAGTTCAATATGAAACAACAACCAAACTCATCCATTCATGTTGACAACATATTCCGACCTCAAGTATTCAAGATAAGAAACCGGCATGTCTAGAGTGGAGTAGAGGCCAAAGGGCCTAACATCTAAAAAAATCTTGAAAAATATCAAACTACATACTATATATACTCCAAATGTATTGCCATATATTTGAGATTATAGGGGCTAAAAAGATCCATAGAAGAGAAATTTTTCTGGTTCTGTAAGAGACTTTCAAAACAAGATCTTCATGGGCATTTTTATCTTAGTTTACTAATCAAAATTTATTCTTCAAGAAAATACAATTTCTACTTTGATACTTCACAAGTTTCTTTAGACTTCCCAAACTCGAAATAATATTGTCCATGAAAGAGTAAAGAGGCAACAAAATTTAAATTGAAATCATCAAGCAAAGTCGAGCTTTGAAGGATTTCAAAGTTTATAGTAACTAAACTCAAACTTTTAACAACGGAGAATATCACTGATAAAAGTCATAATATTATTCATTCTGTGAGTATGTTTGAACAATAGTGAAGGAAAACTAATGGGGAATAAGGGATACAATTTAACTTGCCAAAAGACTTCAAGTTATAGTAGTAGTCATTTCAAGTAGCTCGAAAAATTGAAGTTCATCGGAATCAACTATATATAACTGCTACTCGTGCCCATTGTCTTACATTATCTTATTGAAAATCAATTAAGCTACCTATACAGATGAATTTTACACCTTTGCTGACAGATGATGAGGTCAAGGGTCAAAATGCCCTCATCATTTGTCAAACTAATTATCCATATAACATGATTGACTAATCTTTAACTCCCCTCCCAAGTTGCATCGAAACTGATTTAGACTATCAGGCTTCCTTTTAGCAATTAAAACATCTTATTCCAGCTAATGAGCTTCCAGCAGTTTCCTCTCCTCGTGGACTGTTCTGTAAACCATCCAACTGGTTGAACACCACCATTATGGAGTGGGCACGACAACAGCTGGTCGTAGTCGTCCCTAATTAATCAATTGGTCATATATTTTTACTTTGTTAGGAAAAGAAACGTGTCTTTACTTCACTTTTATTATAGCATAAGCCATCGATAGATGAGCCTTTGCATGAGGGATATCCAATTCCTATCACTCTTTCTCGATCCAAGACAAAAGGAAGCTAATATAATAATTTCATAAGAAAAGAGAAATTTATTGTTTAAATTGAAATAGGTGAAATTTCCATTTTGAACAGTCATGTCAATCTGTTTCTTCTTTTTTCAAAGATCATATACCTAGTGCATGTGAATTTTCATATAAAGACAACAAAAATGGATTGAACATAAGGCTTCGTGAAAGCTGAAGCACAAAGCACATAAAATATTAGCTAATGATTGTGACAAGAATTGATAGAGTATGGATGATGAGATGTTGGAACTTAAAGGAAAGGCAAAAATTGATAAAAGTGAAGAACAAGGTCGAAAAAATCTAGTACATTTATTGAAAAGCAATTTCAAACATTGAGTTTCATCGTGAAGTAATGTTTTTCAGCATTTAACAATATAAGGTCCTTTTGATATAAATATTTGTCACTTTCAGAACAAAAAAAAGTATATAATTCACACCATCACACTTACACAAGGAAAAGAAAAGGAAAAAAAAAAACTTATATCAACTGATTGCATTATTTTGCAGCATATGTTAACATCATTTAACATAAAAAAGGCTTTAATTGATAGATAAAGTGGGTAAAATGATAAAAATAATATACGAAACTGCATCTTTGATAAAACTCATGGCTTTGGTTGAAGAACATTTTCCAACAATGGTGATTACTGAGAGAAGTCTGCTTTCTCTAGGTCTATATATTGGTTTAAAGAGTTATCTTGGTAAATGGTAAATCATGCTCCAAATCTCGCCAAAGGAATTTGTTTCGACTAAAGATGGTTGAACTATTATCGCAATACAATGTTATAGGACATTCCTGCTTGAATTTCATACTTTTTAGAACACCTTTTGTTAGGTTTTTATGTAATTGGCAATTTTGTAAACAAAAGGAATGAAATAAATATGTTCTAAAAAGTCAAGGAGTTAGTTGCAATATTGTATAGTTGAGTCAGGTAAGTTAGGGTTCGAGTTAGGAATGAGGAAAGAAGAGTCGCCGCAATTTCACTAGCCTATCGCCTGGAAGTTGCTCAAGCAACAAAAATAGAAACCTGTCGCTCGCATGTCACCCATCTCTCACTCAGGCGACAGTGTTACGCATAAAACCCTACTTCGCATTTTTGTAGAGTTCTACACGGCCCAAACTACCAAATTGTCCTCAACTATAAATACTCAATGCCATGCGTGAAATTTGGTGTGGTTGTTCATTGTGTCTCTTCTCTATAATATATTCATATCATTCTTCGAAGATCCAAGAGCTTGTTCATGTATTGATTCAATCCATTTAATCTTGAGATTATACAATCATGGACTGAGGGAAAAACATCGAATCCAAAATACCATTAGGAAGGTATTTTCTCAATTGAGCTTCAAAGACTACTGAAGATTGAAAGAGGTAGTCGTGGGGGATCAATTTTTAGGTGGTGGTAGTTGACCTTAGGGTTAATATCCACTATACCCTCGTGCCTCCATGCAAAGACACTAAGATTTCTACATGGAAAGTTCTTGATTTTCTCTTTAATTTTCGACAGTAAACCATTTTCCACATGCAACAGCCTAGTGGGATCTTGGGGGGTCCATCGAGAAACTTTCTAGCTCCTCTAAGGGGGCTGCTTGGGGCTCGAGCTCAATGGCACAGGGTCCAATTTATCAAGTATGAGAATTTTCTCGAAAACGTCTGCCATCTCAACGTCCTTTTGGTCGAAACCTTGCCCATCCAGGACATCTAACATGTCCATATCTATTATCACCACGTGGACGTCCCTGGGCTCTACCTTTCTGATTGAGTTCAAATAACATTCTCTGTCCCTCTTTGATCATCCTCTACCATTGCTACCCCATGTTCACTTGGGAACTCCATGCATAAGTGGTGAATAGAGGTGATGGTTCCTAAGTCTTTTAGGGCGGGTCTACCCAACACCCCGCGATAAGTTGATCTGCTATCTATTATAAAAAATTTCATGAAGTTCAAAGATACCTGGGGTGGTTTTCCCATTTCCACAGCGGGTGTTATCTTTCCGTTTGGGGTATTTTGGTGCAAATGATCCAAAGTCATTTTACCCCTTATTTTCATTTCTCAACTAAATTGATTAAAGGAATTTGTGTCATTGGTGCTATATATTTTTTAATACAAGAAATTATTATTATTATTATTATTATTATTATTATTATTATTATTATTATGCATTTAAAATAAAATTTTAAATGTAAAAAATAATAATTAATGAATTAATTAAATAACAATACAAAAAAATAAAGAAAATATAACTAACACGATTATTTAAAGCTAACACGAAATATATTAAACAACGAAATGCACACATCAATCTAATTTTATTTAAAGAAAACGATAGACAAATCAAGGATAAAGAGGCCCACATTGCACTTTAAAATGCATTAATCGATCATTTGTGGGAAGAACGTACAAATTTCGAGAATTAAATTGAAATGATATTTCGACTTTGTAATATCATAATATCCAAATTCAAAATGCATTGCACTATTTTTTAATGGCATGATTTAATATTTACATTTTTATATTGTTTTTACTAGAGTTAATTATAATCCATCTTGTCAAAGGTAGCTCCAAAAAGGATGTTGATGCAGTTACCATTATTCACCAACATTTGCTTTAACCTATTTTGGCCACCACGAGCCTTACAACAAGGGCATTGCAGTAGGAGAAGTGGATTCCCTCTACATCCTCTTAGGGGAAGACGATGATGGTGCTTGACTTCTTCGAGAACTACCATCCACTATGCAACTAGTTAGTCTGGGCCTTTGGCCTCTCTTGCGTAGTTCGTCGATAAGTTCTTCGTTTCACTCCCAACATAAGAGCTTCCAAAGATTATATTGAATTTATGGATGGGAGCATTCTTCGCATTAGCTAGGTAGCTCCTATGTTGTCGTTGTCATCTAGATCTTTCGTCCTCATGCTTTTTCTAGATACGTCTCGACGGTGGAGCATAACCTCCTTGCACCTAGGCGGCTGGTCTTGCCCAGGTGGAGACCTGTTCCTTTGTTGAAAATCATTTTGTCCATCGTCTCGAGGACTTGTCCGCTTGGGCGGTTGGGCAATATCCCAACAATATGTTGTGTCATGGCTGTAGGAATGATGATAGGTTCAATATTGGATGAGAATCTACCTATCTCTAGGTCCTAAACTTCGCTCTTAGTCTCTTTATCTTCAGAGGGCCTATTGTGCGAACTCGGTTTGTTGCGTGCATGTCCCAGGGATAACATCTTCATAAGCCAATGTGGGCACACATTTAAGGTGGTTATGGTAAATGTTTGTCCCAAGTTGAAAGCAAACTCATTGCTGGCCTGGTTCCACTAATGGTTGTAGATCTTCTCCCACGCTGTCTTTGTTAAAGCAGGAGACCTTTGTTGGCTCTATTCCTATGATCAATAACCTCTTCGTTGATAATTTCACACCTTACCAATTTCAACAATGTGTCATAGTTAGTTGGAATCCTGATTTTGTACATCCCTCCAAAAAAGGTATTCATGTTTGGACCTCCTCCCAATTCTGACGGAGCCTCACGATCAGTAACTTGTACACAAAATGTCATTTCAACAGTGAACTGAGATAGAAAGCTTTTCATGGATTCCCCAGGTTGCTACCTCATATCCTAGAGACATTGATGGGGGCTTCTCCCACTTTGTTTATGGCAAATCTTTTCAAGAACGTGCTTTTAAACTCCAATCAGCTCCTGATGCTTCCAAGAGGTAATTTGCTATACCAAATTTTCATTGCTCTGCTCAGGTCAGGTAGCTCTGCGTTTCATAACAGGGATGGTGCCTCTCAGGCTCATGTGAGTTTTATAACTGTTCAAGCGCTTAGCCTGGTCATCTTTTCTGTCGTACTTTTGTATTTTTGGCATCATATAATGGTTCGACAGTTGGGCATCTCTCAATTCTCATGAAAAAGGTCAATTTTCAACGTCATTGTCTAGATCATAAGATCATTGGGGTCCATCCGACTTATCATCATCATCAGCTTGATATCTGGAAGGGAGTTGAGATGGTCCTACTTGGTCTCCTGCTATTCATTTCCTTCCCTGATGTTTATTTCTAGGTGGGACGATTGGGGAGCATGTCATTTCCTTTCCTCCTATTGTGTAGCTGTAGAAAGTGGGGGCTGTGGCCTGTTCTAGGCATGGGAAGTTGCCGCAGCTTGTGTCTTGCCTTTGTAGGATTGATTCTGTCGAACACACTGACTGACCTTTGGGGCCTACTTTTCTGCTCGTATTTAGGAAAGAATTGTCCTCCATGTCGAATGGGGTCTCCGTGGGTCGCCAGAAGCATGGTTGGATGAAATATCAATTCCCATTTCTCTTTCAAGGGATTACCTCCTCTGATATACCTAGAGGATGGAGCCCTTGGCTTTGCACTTCATCCTCATGTAGGTATTGTCCTTGAGGTGCAAAAAGAGGGACTAGGTGACCTCCATGGACTAGCATTTGCATCAAAAGTTCTTGCATAGCCATATTTTGGTTGGTGATGTTTCCTATATTAGTTGCTATGGTGGTTATCTCCCTAGTGAGTTGACTATCCATTCTCATTCCATCACGCCCATGATGGTGGTGGAGTCGGTGTTGACCTGTTGGGATAGCTGCTAGTAGGACTTCATTGGTATTTTTCCTTACCCTCCTAGTAGAATCATCGTTATCCGCTCATCTTTTCATAATCAAGTAATTAAACTTTTTGGGGCTTTCTCTTATCCTCTTTCAAGAACAAATCATTTTCAAGGGGATGCCTATCTTTTTTTTAGCAAGCTTTTTTTATGGGATTCCTCGTGGTTTTTCATAAATGGCGCCAATCTATTAAGCTTGTTTTCTATTAGGATGATGCGGACAATAGACACCAGGCCCACCTGTGCACATGTAAGCAGATTCAAACATGTATAGATAGGATGCTAGTCGAGACTACTCAAGGTGTGGACATGAATAAGGTTTATAACACGAGACAAATATGTTCGGGCTTCGACAATGTATTTTGAGAACAATAGTGCGATAATAACCAATAGTCAAAAACTTGAAGAAAGCAAAGAAATCTAAACTCCAACAAAACAAGAATGTGGAATAAACCAGAGAAAAGATAAAGAATAGCTTTTAGTGTTTAGAGTTTCATTATTCTTCAAATGATACATTAAAGGAGTGTTTATAGTATTGCAAATGAAATAGTGTCCATTGGATGAAGATACACGTGGCTTCATCTCCTTAATCGAAGCATACAATCCTAAGCATCAATTTGAACTTTCTAGCCTGTGATTCATTTAATGCTTTTACAAAGAACAACCACCATATTTCTAGAACTAACTAGATTCAACATTTTACTCATTGAAAAGGTCCCATCAATCATTCCAAAATCATCTCATACATAAATTTAGGATCTTCATGTGTGGGTCGCCACTTGTTATGGTTGGGCTTCGATTTGACTTTTTTGCCCTTTTTTGTCTCAGTATTTTTACTTCAGCAGAGAAAATACGAATGAGCCTCGAACTTAGCTTTAGGGCTTCATCATTCGTACAGACGGCTTTAGTGAAGATGGCTATCCAATTTGAGTAGGTTGGCTAGTTCAATAATCTACCAATGGAGCCAAGAGTGGCTAGGCGTATGTTAAGCTACTTAACATGGTTAACATTTGGGACATTTTTACTACGTGAAGGTTCAAGTCGGAAAGACACATTCGTTTACGCATTAAAGATTGTAACGCCTCATTTTCAAAATGGTAGCGAATTTTTGGAATATTTTCAAAAATGGTGTTAAATTGGTTTGATCCATCTTTGGTAAGATGATGTGGAAATTATGCCTTTGTTTGGGCTCCATTAAAATGTGTTTTTGGATCAAAATGTATTTTGGAATAATATTTTTTTTAAAGATTGTACGGTTAAATAAAGAAAAAATTTTGAGTTTACGTGTGATATTATTTTATTGGAGAATGTGCGGTTAAAAAGAAGAGGTGAATAAATGCATTTTGAATAAAATGGAGCCCAAACACGGGATATGTGAAGTTGGCTTGTAACTTTTATGTTATAAATGTTCTTTTTTAATTTCAAATAAGCTTAAACAATGCTCTAGCCATTGAAACTTGTCATAAAGCTAAAATAAGCTTAGATAATGCTCTAGCCATCGAGGCGAGCTGATAGAATGTACCGAAGCCAGTCATCAAGTTGAAATAAGCTTAGAAGATGCTCTAGCCTTCGAGGCGAGTTGGTAGAATGTACTGAAACCTGTCATCAGAATGAAATAAGCTTAAGCAATACCTCAGCCATCAAGGCGAGCCAGTACAATGTATTGAAGCTTGTCATATGCTTAAATAAGCTTAGGCATAGTCAGTTCTTTAAATTTAAATAGCTATGATATAACTAATGTAGAGGCGTGAAGAGCTCTCTACCATGGTCCAGCATGGGGAAACATCTCAAAGATCGAAGAATAAAGATCAAGCTGGTTTCTCATCTCAAACTATCAGAGACTTATAAACTGGCCTAAAAAAGTGGAAGCAAATGCCCACTAATCTCATATAGCCAGGCATCCCACAGAGTGAGAAATAAACATCTTGCAAATCGAGACAACTCAAAGAATGAGGAACAAACTTCTACAAAATCAAGAATAAGCATCTGGAAGGCGGGGAACAAATATCCTGCGAATAGTTCTCGAACTATTGTAGCCTATAAATTGGCTTCAGCAATAATGAGATCTCATAGATAGGTTCGACAATATTGAAAGGCGATGAATAAGCATCTCACGAAATCAAGAATAAACATCTGACGAGGCAGGGAATAAACATTCCACGAGTAGTTCTCGAATTATTGAAGTCTTATAAACTAACCTTGAAATGATGAGGTCTTACAGCTAAGCTCGACGAAAGTGGTATGAGAGGAAAGCCAGGAATAAACATCTGGTGAAACGGGGAATAAACACCCCGCAAATAGCTATCGAACTATTGAGTCTTATAAACTATCCTCGGAATGACGAGGTTTTATAGGTAAGTTCGATGATAGTAAAAGGCGAGAAATAACCATTTCACAAAACCATGAATAAGCATCTAGTGAAGTGGGAAATAAACATCCCATGAATAACTCTCGAACTATCGGTATAAACTGGCCTCGAAACGACAAGGTCTTATAACTAAGGCAATGAATAAACATCTCACGAAGTTAGAAATAAACATATGGCGTAGCGTGGAATAAACATCCTATGAATATCTTTCGAGTTATCGGAGTTTTATAAGTTGACATCGGAATGACACGGTCATACAGCTAAGCTCGACGATAATGAGAAGTTAGAATGAAAATCTCGAGAAGCCTAAATAAGCATCTGACGAAGCAGGAAATAAAAATCTCGTGAATAACTTTCGAATTATTGGAGTCTTATAAGCTGGCCTCGGAATGACGAGGTCTTATAACTAAGCTCAATGATAGTAAGAAACAAGAAATAAATATCTCGTAAATCCAAAAATAAGCATATGGCGAAACGAAGGATAAACATCTTGCAAATATCTTTTGAACCATCGGAGTCTTACAAGTTGACCTCGGAATGACAAGGTTTTATAGCTAAGCTTGACAATAGTGAGAGGCGATGAATAAACATCTCTCGATGCCAGAAATAAACATTTGGCAAAGTAGAGAATAAAATCACGCGAATAACTCTTGAACTATTAGAATCTTATAAGCTTGCCTCAGAATGATGAGGTTTTATAGCAAGACTCAAAGATCGTGAGAGGCAAGAAATAAACATCTCTCGAAACTAGGAATAAGCATCTGGCGAAGTGAGGAATAAATATCCTATAAATATCTTTCAAACTATCGGAGTTTATAAGCTAACCTCGGAATGACAACGTCTTACAACTGGGCTCAAAGATATAGAGAAGCTAGAAATAAGCATCCCGCGAATTCAGAAATAAGCATCTAGCAAAACAGGTAATGAACATCCTACAATTAATTCTCGAACTATTGAGTCTAATAAACTAGCTCTAGAATGACAAAGTCTTACGTCTAGGTTCGATGATAGTGAGAGGCGTGTAGTAAGCATCTCACAAAGCCAAAGATAAGCATCTAGTTATTTGTCTTGTCCTTTTTTTACGAAACAAAGACCAATAGAATGTTACCTTTGGCAATAAGAGATCTACAAGCTAGGGCTCCTCTCCTATAAATAAAAAAAGGACGAGCTAGGGTTCACCTTCAAAAGATAAGAAAACCATGAACTAATGCTTGACTTTAATAAGAAGAAAATCGTGAGCTATGGCTTGCCTTTGATGATGCAAGGTCTTACAAGCTAGCCCTGGACGTGCGAAACCTTGGAGCTTTCCTTGAATAATATTGATGATGATTAGCAAGGCCTTTGAATAGGAGAGATCTGGAAAACACATTTTATCAAACACTTCACGTGTGCTTGCAAAAACCATTCCTTTGGCATGACTGAGATTTATAGCCCATCAACGACATCATCAGGAATTGCAGTAGTACAATTTCACACGTCTTTCACAATTTATCATCTTGGATATAGATTTAATTTATACACAAATCAAATGGTATAGTTGTTGTAAAATTAACAGGCAAATAGAAGAATTTTTGTAACGTCAAACTCAAATTTTGCCATATATTCTGTATAATATTGAGATCCCAGCTGAAAGCAGCCATAAAAAAAGTACTTGGTGCTAAGCTAATTTTGCAAGTTAATGGGGGAAAATTAATGGAATTTGATGCTTTTAAATGAAAGCATGCTTAGCCTCCAAATTGTTACCGTGAATGCACTTTTCTATACCAATCAATTTTCTCCAAATGCCATTAACTTTTGAAGAATTAGTAGAAACTAGAATACTTGAAACAGAGATGTGGTGTGAATAATTTCTAGCCGAACAGCATCACTCCAATCCTTTCGGACAAGCTTAGAAGTTATAAGCCCAAACAAAATAAATCTCTACACCCAATTCAAAATATTTAGCCCATTCTACTCATCTCCAGATAGAACTAAATGAGGAATCACGAGGTCCAAGCAAATTAATTCTCTGGTCCAATTTCCATATTCTGAACGATAGCCCAAAAAGAAACCCACATGGCAAGAACCTTTTACATGCAAAAATGGCCCAAGGAAAATATACTAGTTGGTACAATCTTTATAACATATAGCCTAATCCACCTGAGCCTATCATTCAATGGGCTGAATTTGGGGACCCATTATAAATTCACACTCCCTGCAATCTATTTCAATGGGAGGTTGGCAACCCAAGACCTCGGCTCGTGCTCATGGCTTGTTCCTTAATGGCCAAGCTTGGCTAGACCCTTTGGCTTGTGGTTCATGGGCCAAGCCAAACTTTGGCCTTCGAGCTCGTGGTTTTTTAAATAAAAACCTTCATCCTTTATTCGAGTTTGGGATTAGCTACTTAAATTTGGAGTAGGAGGAGTTAAAAATAATACACGAACAACTTGTTACATATACATTTTTTTTTCATAAAAATTAAAAACAAATTTGTAAAATAACAAATTGTATTAATATAGTTAAATTAATTATCACTTACTCGACGACATTGAATTTCGACATATTTATTTTGCAATCGAAAAATAAGCGTCTTTTTTTCATACATATTAATGCTTCAAAAATATTTTCTTTCATTTGGCTTCTGACCTCGAATGGAACCCTCTTACTTGCACTAAACGAAGACTACGAATCTATAGTGCTAACCGAATGCGTTACTAGGTCTTTTGCAATCACAGGAACCACTGACCATCGTCGTTCTTACTTTAGCCAGAAATCAATTACTTGTTTTATTAATTTTTTTAATTGATGCATTACTAAGCATATTATGATTAAAGCAATTAATTAATTCAGTAGGCAATGCATTTGTACTTACATCTGATGTCTAATTATAGGCTGTAGACATACTACTACTAGAAGAACATATTGCATCATAGTTATACGTGTTAATGCAGTCAAATAAATTTCGCATTTCAGCTTCATCCTCTTCAAGATTAGCAGGAAGAGAAGTTGCAGAGGGTGCCAGAATAATACTTGTTACACATTCATTGTGCATATAATTCATACATTTCACATAAAGTTTGTTCTAAATTTCTATAAGTAATAGACAAGTTAAAAGTTAAAACTTTTGAAATTTAATGAATTACATATTTAATACGTGATGAATTGTATCGGGATCCATGGCGCATGTTAAACAAAATAACATAGGCAAGAATTTCCAATATTTTCTAAACTTCAATTTCATAGAATATATAATTTCATTAAAATTGGGATCATTTTTGTAATTATGAAAAGCCTTTGTGGTGATATGAAGATGTTCAAACACCATACAAGTAGTGGAATAGTATATTCCAGATAAAATATTTGAAGAGTCATAAAACTTGTTTCAAAAAATTTTAATTTTAAAAGCTAAAAGCCAATTATATTTATTCAAAATAGTATCATCATCATTCTAATATACTTATTATTATAAAATTCAGTTATTAAATATTCAAATCCTTCGCATGTTTTTAATAATAAGTATATGTCCTACGACACTAACAAATGTTTTCGTATTCATCACTTCAAATTCAACACAAAATTCCTCAAATACTTATTTTCTACTAGGTAAAATCGTGATATATATTAGTGCGTGCCTAATTCTTTGAATTTCATTCTTAATATTATTCAAACCATCTTACACAATTAAATTAAAATCATAACACATGCAACGAACATAAAATAAACACCTACCAAAATCAAGTTGCCTCCCTACACAACTTATCAACATCTGGTTTATTAACATTAGCTTTGTCAAGTGTAAAAGAATAAATTTTATTCTCGTAATAATATTCTCTAATAATGCTTATGATATCTTTAACTATATCATTAGCATTGTGTGGAACTCAATTATTTTAAAAGTAATAATTTTTTATGCATACACCAAAGTAGGTCTATAAAGTGTGCAGTTGCAGCTATATAATCTTATTTTTTTAATTCCTTGCCATAAATCCGAAGTTAAAGATATAACACCACCATATTTTTTCAAATCAATAATTAGTTGTTTCTTTGTATTTAGGAAATATTCTGTTGTATCGAAGCAAAAAGTGTTTCCACTTACTCACAACATGCCTCGGTTGAGGACATTCTTTTACATAGAAGACAAAATGTTGGTTGTTCGATATTGCTAGAGACAACTCAGCACCAGCAACGAATTCACCATTTCCGTTCAAGCTTTCTCCTCCGAATACATCGACGTGCAAAGTTTCGTAAAAGCAGAACCGACAATTGCACTACCAAATTGTAGTTGTGTTTGATAAGCACCAACAAGTCCATATTTGGCCGCACATGTTTTGTGGTGACGGTTGAGGTGGATGATACCATTGTCATGCCAATTGTATTTGACAGTGTTTACATATTGCTAGACAGTATGACTTTGTCGAGCATACAATCCATTAGAATCAATTTAAAGTGATCCCAACATTTTAACTGTTTTTTCCTTTCGTTTTCCTCTTACATCGAGAATATCTAATTCATCCTGATCCGCTTTGGGAACATCAACATCATCTAAATCAATTTGATAAGTACTTTCGTGTGGATCCAAATTCAAAATATTTTTGGGAATTGATATGTCGTTAAGATCGACAATTTCATCGTGAAATTGATTTCGTGGTGTCATAGGTGATTCGCCACCGATATCGTACAAGATTTCAACAAATGATTGTGAATCCATTTGTGAAGAACTGATAATATATGAACTTGATTGAAGATGAAATGACAAATATACCATTTTACCAAATTTATTTTATCAGAATTGTGCTAGATAAATAGTTGGCAGTATTCCATTGGTAATTGAAAAATATTTTTGGGCCAACTAACAAAGAATACCAAATGTTAATCTAGCACAATTCTGAAAAAATCAATCTGATAATATAGCATAACTCTATGTAGGAATTGGATAATTGTAATTTACAAAAATATAAATTGTAATGACAATGCGTATTAAAAATAGATAGGGGTAATAGAATATGTATTGCGTAATGTGTATAATTGTATTATAGATTTGTAGTAAAGTGAATATGAGTATGTGAAGAGAGTAAATTGTAAGAATAATGAATATTGAAATTGAAGTTAGTAGAATGTAGAGAGTAGAATGTTGAAGAGAGTAAGAATTGCTGTTATGTCAAAAAAGTGTTAAGGTAGTAAGTATTTGTAGAAGTAAAAAGCATTTTTTAAAAAAAAATATTAGGGCCTAACGGCCACAATTGATAGTTCAGTGATCATTACCGACAACTATCGCAAACTATCTACAATGACCAAAAAGGGAACTTGATATTACAAAGTGATCGTTTTAGTCACTGTAGCTACGAGCCACAAGCCTAGGCAGGCTCGTCGAGTTTCCATGAGTCTTTCATTTGGGCGTTCACACAAGCGGCTCGCTTGGCTAGCTCGACTTACCTAGCAAGCTTGTCCGCTAGGTTCGTGCGTAGCCCACGAGCCGAGCTTTTATAAGCCGAGCAATCTAGCCGACAAGTTGCTCAGCCCGTTCGACATCCTTATCGAAGATCCGTCTTAACTATTCAAACTAAATTATCTCTTTTTTCACATAAATTTAGATTCCCAAAAGTATATCTACAACCTGGAAAAAGCATAAATAGATGAGATTGGAAGTTTGGTATTGCACGACACCACCAAAAAGTTGTCTCTCTATCTCAATTAATGTTAATCCAGTGGTTAAAAGCAAGAGAATAGTTCCCCTTGCATTGGGAAACTGTTTGCAGGCACCTTACACATGTTGCATTGGCAGTACCTATATGGTGTCTTTTTTGTATTTTTTGTCAAGGAACAATGTAAAAATGCCAAGTGGAAGCCTGTAAAAAATTTGTAAAACTTTACCTGTATGCCTAGCATGATCTGATTACTCTTTTATTGTTCATTCTTCCAATGGCCATTTCTTTAATATGTATGTTGAAGAAAAAGTTTAAGAAATTTCTCTCTATTTTGGAAACTTCCATTTCAGTGGCTCTATTATTTTCTTCATTCTTATTGAATAACTTTATTATTTTTGGGTAGAACAACTACTTGGAAAGATCCTTCATTTCTGATGACTTTTTGAATGTAGTGGAAACATGGTTTACATATCTTTTCTCACAAATGACGCCAATTTCTTGACTTTAAATAATGCGCTAATAGAATCTCGCTTACATTCCCACCATGTAGGCATCATTTGTACATTGGAACGCCCCGTTAGGAAGTAAAGTTTGCCGATCGAGAAAATAGTTCAACGACCGTTTGCACTCCAACGGTTAAGTCAACAACTGAACGAGAGAGAAAAATGAGTGCAATAGATGGGAGATGAGGTTTAGCTAGGGTTAAAATGAACATACCTCTTGCATGAAAAGACTCACATATATATAGTGAAATGAAAATGGGCTAAGTAATGCTAATGGGCTAAGTTCAAAGCCCAAGACAAGGTCGCTTATTTAAATAGGCCCAATCCATTTAAATAATAGATGTCAAGTCAATCAATGTGAGAACCCTCTGTCATGCGTATGTCACATAATTTATAGGTATAACAGAAAGTATGCAACTTTACATGAAAAGTGAGATGAAATCTGTAAATAGATTTCATGATTTTTATTCTATACACTTGATATTATGCCAATGAAATGTTCTTTTTTTTGTATTAATTTTCTTGCACAGTAAACTTGATCGTCTTCATATTTTCGCTTTAATAAATTCTATTTACATTTTGTCATGTTTTAGAGATAAGGTATAGAACTTGAGTATAGACATCTACAATTTTTGGAGTTCCTAGTTGTCTTCATCGATGCATAACACAAATAATAGTAGGCTTCATTTCGTCACAGTGTTGGTGAAGGTAA
>NW_019266264.1:243070-290138 GCF_002742605.1 Olea europaea var. sylvestris
TTACTTTAAAAAAATTATTTTAGAAGACAACAACAAAAAAGGAAAAGAAAAAGAATTTACTTGTTCCCATTGATCTCGTATTTTTATAAAATGGTCTGCCTAGTCAAATAGAACTTACACTCTATCATTACAAGTTAAGCTGAAACAGAGTGCTTAGGACCAAGCTACACCAGCATAATGCATGACATGCGGTTTGACAGAAGCACATACAGTTACAGGGGTCGGTATTTTTTATTCACAGCGGGACCTAATGCAATTGTGAGAAGAGGTCAGTGCTTCTGCCAAGCATTTTCTCTCACTCCGGTTTTATCCGAGTGCTTAACACCTCTATATTGTGCTTGTTACAGTATGTAGTTATATACTTTGTACTTTTTGTTTTATGTTGCTAGAAGGGTAGTAAAGTCATTTTACTAGCATGATTAGGGTAGTTTAGACTTTTTGCTTATTAGGATATTTAAACATTTGTATTCTCTTTTATGTGCCTTTTGATTCTTTGAAACCCCTAGCTGTCTTTTGCTCTCCTTGTGCTCCCTTAACTTTTGTTCATAAGATTCACTTGGTATTAGAGCTTCAATCACTATGAATACTTTATTTCATCGTATGGAGATAGAAGTATTAATATCATTCATGACTCTCTCGAAGAAAAAATCATTGATATCATTCTGATGTTCGGCTATTGAAGATAGCATGTGATGAGCGGTATTTTTCTCATTACTTGCCTTAATTTGGATTTGATATTTTATTTGGGGTTTTCATATTTGTTTGTGACACTATTTTGTTGGTTGTTCATTGAATTTTTTTATGATGTGGGTACAAAAGATGATTTACTTCAATTTATTAACGTAATGTTATATGGGAAAAAATATTTGTATTATAGTTTTGTAGTATAAAGATTTTTTGAAGGGTAAACTAATGTTGTATTATGTGACTGGTGTTAATAACAAATGTAAAATTTATGACTTGGATATTCAAATATGTTGAACTCTTTGTTGGTATACAATTGGCTAAAATGAAATGGCTATGGAGATGTGACATCGTTTGGCATGATTTTTCATTCAATCCGATTTTCAAAAAGAATATCAATTGGAAACTAATTTTCAAGCACTAGAGCTGAAAATATTGAGCGTTTAATAATTTTATTGTGCAACAACTACTCTTAAGCATTAATTAGCTCTTCCAGAGGATGATGAACTTTGAGCTTGTCAATCATAAATTTATAATTTTAAGAGACTTCTTTAGTTAATTATATATCACACTTCACTTCCTTCCATTGATTTAGTGGTTAGTGAATTTATTATTGAGAAAATATGTTTGAAGTCTCATGCTAGAAAGATATCTCTTCCTCCAGCCACTACTTCAGTTTTGGCTTTACCTTCTCGACCTCCTATGCATAATTAAACTAGACATTTTATGAAGTTGTTAGTAATTAATGTATTTTTTCCAAATAAAACGAATATTGAAAGGCTCAGCTTCCTAAGTTATAAAAGTAGCAACCCCAACAGAGTCGACAATGATAATTCGAGATGTTAATCACAATAGCAATCTTATAGGCGCAATACAAATATAGGGACCATTTTACCTTCTTTTGACTCGTTAAGATTTGGCACACCACCCTCTTCTAGTCTACTTTAGCTAATCTTACTACAAGTTTCATATGTTCCTAGTCATACAGTCGCATTTTGTTTCAGTCTCTTCTCATGGAAGTTTGTTGTCACAGAGTCCTTCAGGTAGTCCTTCTATATGGATTTTAGATTCGTGTAACTCTAATCACATGTCACTTGAGTTGACATCTTTTGATTCTTTATGTCCTTCTAAATCATCTGCTTTTGTCATGACTACTGATGGCATTCCAATACATTGGCAGGTTTTGGTTCTAATTCGCACACATGATTTATCATTATCTCAGTTGGTCAATTATGTGCTTTGAATACTTGTTCAGTTTACTTTCTATTGTTTATCGTGTACATGATGCTCGATTTCAGAAATTGATTGGGAATAGAAAGGAAAGATTATACAATCTGAGAGGACTGAATGTTGCAGCCATCGGTGTTGATTTGTTATCATTTTGTTGGAGTCCTTATTCTTCTAATTTTTATTTTTGGAATTCTTGTATTAGTCATGTTTCTGTTAGTCAATTGAGATATTTAATTTCTAAAGGAACTTTCAAAAAACTTGCAGAGATATTTTTTATTGCAATGGTTGCAAACTAGCAAAAATTTCTATTTTACATTTTAATCGAAGTACTTCCTATTCTATTGTATTTGGAGACTTGCTCCTATTACTAAAATGTGATCTAATAGTATGTTTATTTTGTTGATGATTACAGTTATTATTGTTGTAATTTAAAATAAGTTTCAACCTTTCAAAATTAAAACATTTTAATTTTAAATTTTAACATAAAATTAAAATATCATAATTCATATGGTAACTTATATTTTAATGATTTAATTGTGGGGGTTAAATTTATACCTATAAAAGGGATTTCTTTTACTCAGGAAAAAACTTGAGATACAAGGAAAAACAAAATATTACATCTATATTTTATAGTATATTTCTATAGTTTTTGGCAACTCGATGCGAGACTCGTTCTTTATCTTTTTGTGATCGTGCTCATAGAAGGAGAACCGATTGTGAGTCGTATATGTTTTATCTTGGAGTTGTGTAGTGCCGAAAGTACCTGAAAAAAGGGAGGCAACACAACTTTAAGACAACGTTTTCGACGTGACTCCCAAGACTTACTTTCTTTCTAACTCTTCTCTACTTGGATTTTATGTTCATGTTATTATTGAATTCTTAAGATTATGATTATAGTTGAATTATATATATTAATGTTAAGCTTATTATGATAAATATTTACACCCAAATCATCCATTTTTCCCAACAATTTAAAGTTGTGTTGGGTGGTTTGTTTGTAGACTAAATATGGTGTGCTCATCAAATTTAAAAGGCATTTTCTTCATTTGATGGATGTGACTGAATTATATTTTTGCTAAAATTATTAGACTTATTATTTGAATAATAATGAATATTACATGCTCTCCAAAGACTTATGAACTACATTCATATAAACTAGCTTCTTTAATAATTGGAAATGGCCAATGTTTAAAGAAAAAAAAAATAATCTATGTTATTAACTAGAAGGGTTACCGGGACAAAGATTCTAATCTATATCATTAGAAGGAAAAATGATCGTGTTAATTATATTTAATTATAATTAGAATTATCCCCTTATTTACTTTTATGTACATAGTACTTATATTTTCTTTCTTAATTCAATGGGTATATTTGATTAATGCTAATTTTTAGCGAAACTTGAAATATTTGAAGTTTATGCCCAGCAAATTAAACAGATAGTGGACATGTACTGAATGTTAAGATTTTCATTAACTTTTCTTTTGATAATATTGATTTGGAGAATTGAAACTTGTTGAGGAGGAAAAAGGGTTGGCCAAATCAATTCTGAGTAATGGAATGTGACTATCTTTTAGATTGAAATATGACATATGATATATTGTTTGAGCCTCATTCTTTTGAAAGAATGCATTTTTCAATAGTATGTCAACATCATTTCAACCATATATTCTTTAATAAAATAATATTACACGTAAATTCAAAATTTTTCTTTATTTTTTAACCATACATTTCCCATCAATACACTATTTAAAAATTCATTCTCTCCCCCAAAATAGGGCTAAAACAAGGGCGTAATATATTTGGCCTAAAATTATTTTCTACTGGTAATGGATTGAAGGTCAAAGAGGGGCAACCACCCTTTAGAAATACCCCATCTCTCTTTTGCATCATTCTTGAGTTGGAATTTTTGCAAGACTAGGAGCATGTTTAGGAAAGCTTATAAAGTACACTTAAAAAGTTTAAGGCTCAAATTTGAAAATACTAGCAAAGAGAGTGAGACAACATCATGGGTGCAACAGCCCAGTTGCAAATGTAAGAGAAAAGGAGAACATGTTCAATCTCCCTCCTCGCAAAGCCATCAAGGTTTGCCCCGCCAAGATACGTTTCATATTTCTCCATGCCCGACCCATCTCAAAGAAAAAAAATCCTCACAGCCTACACATAGTATTAGTAGCAGCAAAATTTTTCTGAATGAAATTTTGCTTAAGGTAAAGTGACTTTTGATCAAATTCACTCCTTTCTCTCATTATATCCGCACACAGCAACATAGAGAAAACAGATATAGATACTGGAAGCATAAAAGGGCTGTTGATTTTTTGTGCATGATTGAAATCATTGGAAAAAAGAGATGCGCAATCAATGGAGCCCAAAATAAAAACGTAGGGGAAAATGATTGCCTAACCTATTTACTATTTTACTTGAAAACAGTGTGCGACATTTTGTTTAATTAAAGTCCATATGAATTGCTGTTAAAATGTCCTTTTAAGGGTCGAATTATGATATTTTTGTTCTGTGTGAACATCCTATTCAATGGAGCCCAGAATAAAAATCTAATATGGAAGATAAAATAAGAAGGTCTCTTGTTTTATCTGTGTTCACAGTTGGTGATGAGTTCTAGTAAGTGGAATTTATAACTAATGAAAACCTCGTTTGTTGTCTGAACTTCAACGAATTTGTCAATTACGTGTATTATCTATGTTACAGTATGCTTCTCCTCTTCTGTTGATCTACCTGAATACATTTAGTTGAAAACATAAGTATGTATCGAACACATATACTCCAATTATATAGCAGCGCATGGTTTGGTGGACCATAATCAGATAAGATTATCAAATTTTTTGGCATTATCTCTAATTTTAATATGAATAGTTATGCTGTAGAGGTAATACAAATTCTAGCCTGTACGGTGAGATATTATCATCGTATATTATATAACCAAAACTAGTATGTAGTCATGCACATGAATTGGTTGAATTATATTGATTACATGAGAATTCTATGAATTTTATTTTGAACAAATGGTTAAAGATTTAACCTCAATAATGTACTTAATTAGTATTTTAGAAAAGGTAAATTGAAACTTTGGTAGGTAATAGTAATTTATTATTATTCAATTTAGTTATGTAACTCATATTTTGATGTTAAAATAACAATACTACCACGTAGTATGATTCATTTTGATTTAAGTTTGGAAAGCTTCAAACTTTAATAATTATAATAATTTATTTGGCATTTAATTTTAAATTTTATATGAGCCCTCAAAATTTTAAGTTATTAAAAGGAATGTAGATGAACGATGAATTTGGGTTATATTCTATAGTTGCTATAATTTCACGTGATTGTGTTAATCAAATCAATCTTTCTTTTGTGAAATATTTGATGTACTGTATTTGAAAATCAGTTTATGATCTAGGCCCCGTTCGATTATCATTTTTATCAAAATATATTTGTCTCTATTCTTTTTAACCATACATTCTTCATTAAAATAATATTACACGTGAATAAAAAAATTTTCCTTATTTTTTATCCACACATTCTCCATTAGTCTGTTATTCTAAAATTCATTTTGTTTTCATAAAAATGGGTGTCAAATATCGTTTAATTAAATTTTGACATAATGTTTAGCTAATTTGGAGTACAAAATTGCAAGTATTTTGCATCCAAGGTTTATTTTATTACTATGAAGGCATTTTTACTTAGATTAATATTATTAAACCATATTTGATACTTTATGGTTATGTTAATTCTTATTGTCTAATGTTTTGCGATACATGAGTATCATTGTGTTCAATTATATTGTCCAAGTAGGAGTGTTTAAAATCTTTGAAATGTGGGGGTATTAAAAATTTTGAATATATGTATTTTATTCATGATTATTCATAATTATCATGAAATTAACGTTTCGAGAAAAGTGTTTAGCTTGAATCTAAAGATTGCAGGTGAAATATATGAGTAGAATGAAGGCATCTACTCAAACGTTTTATTAAAATCAGTATTAAAATTTTGTGTGCTTATCTTACTAAACTTAGATATGTGATATTGACATATTGAAAATTTTGGAAGATTTTGTAAATATGCAAGTGAAGAAAAAAGTTTTGCAAATTGATGACATCAAATTATTGTCCAAGAGGGACATTAAATAAATTATAGTCTGTAATGGGCATAATAAATCATTGAGGAGATGAGTTTAAACCCATAAGGGAGTCACATTCGGAAATAACCCAACTTTTGTGATTGGAGATCCCATGAAGAATGTTCAATGTGATAGGAACAACCTAGACTACGTGACTTGTAATAGCACCATTTTATTTGTACTCATTCCTGTGGTGATAGTGTTAATAATAATGTGATGTTAGGAAGTGTCTAACCCTAAATGAGTATCGATGCGACAATTCTTGCGAGGTGTGGATGACACACATTCTAGGAGGACTCGCCTATATAAGAATTGTCATGAGGCCGTGATTATGGAATTGGGCTATTCCCTAGAAACTCTTACTATAATCAAGATTAGAGTGCATACCCATTAATTGCTATGAATTAGAGCCTAAATTAAATACTGCGTGTAGGACAATTAAAGTTTGGCCAAAGGGACGTAATTCAAGGTTTAGTCTATTATGGCTCCTTCAAATTGAAATTGTTATTACTAAGTGAGATTCAAGTCTAAAAGATACCTACACATATTACACGCTATAATGTATAACGTTGCCACTATATATTATATATTTCTCTATTTTGAAAGCTTAAAACTTGTGAGGGATTATTGTAACTTAAAATAAGTTTCAACCTTTTAAAATTAAAATATTTTAGTTTTAAGTTTTAACATAAATTTAAAACATCATAATTTATATGGTAACTTATATTTTAATGGTTTAATTGTGGGGGTTAAATTTATCCTTATATAAGGGGGTTCTTTCATTGAGGAAAAAACCTGAGATACAAGGAAAAACAAAATACTACATTTATATTTTAAATTATATTTTTATAGTTTTGGACAATTCAATGTGAGGCTCGTTCTTTATCTCTTCGTGGTCATGTTCATAGAAGGTGAACCGATTATGAGTTATATGGGTTTTATCTTGAAGTCGTTTAGTGTCTAAAGTACTTGCGGGAAGGGAAGGCAAACGACTTTAGGACAGCGTTTTTGACGTGACTCCCAATGCTTGCTTTCTTTCTAACTCTTCTCTACTTATATTTTATGTTCACGTTATTATTGAATTCTTATGATTATGATTATAGTTGAATTATATATATTAAGGTTATGTTGATTATGATAGATATCAACACACAAATCACCAGTTTTTTCCAACGATTACTATTGGGTATATCTTATGAAACATTGTTTAAATTTATTTATTTTATTTTTTGTCTATTTATAATACCTTTTTTTTTTGTTAAAATTAAACACTCAATTCTAATTAAGTGCTTTAGGTGTAATTTAGGTTAGAGTGTACTTTTACTGAATTATCTGAATTACTTGCTTTTGATGAAGCTATATACCAAATCTCATGTACTAACACCCTACAACCGAATGGTATTGCCGAAAGAAATCATAAGCATATTGTTGAAATTGCTCGTTCTCTTTTATTGTCTGCCAGAGTTCCTAGTGAACTCTAGGCTGAACCAATCTTTATTTTTATTCATTTAATCGATAAAATTACATTATCTCACACTTCAAATATGTTACCCTTTAAAACATTGCATGGGCAGCCTCCTTGTTAATATTTCTTGAGAATTTTTGGTTGCACTCATTTTGTTCCTAGTCCTAAGGTAGATTGTAGTAAGTTGAATTCAAGCTCTACCATTAGTCTGTTCTTAGGTAATGTTGAGGGATTGAAATGTTACCATTGTTTTGATCATGTCAATAAAAAATTGTAAGTCTCTTATCATATTTTGTTTTCTGAGCATATTGTGCCATTTTAATAACATGATTACTGTAGTTTGGACTCTATGCTTATTAGATGATTTAAACCCTTGTCTTTTTTATTTTATTTTTTGTAAATAAGCTTTTTGGTTCTTTAAAACCTAACCCTCTTTTGCTTTTGTGTTTTCCTTTGACTTTGATTTATAAGATTCACAATGCTTATTATCTTCAACGAAGGAGAAAATGTTAAATCTGTTGATCTTTTTGTAAGTGCTATGCTATACGTCCAATCAACATTGAACATAAGCACTTTTAATATATATAATTGATGCAATTTTATGGAAAATCTATTATTCAATTAAATTAAATAATAGAATCCGTATATTCAAATATTAGTAATTTGTTAATCATAAGGAGTTGTAAATGTGAGATACAAATTACATATTTGTTTCTTTAAAACCTAACCCTCTTTTGCTTTTGTGTTTTCCTTTGACTTTGATTTATAAGATTCACAATGCTTATTATCTTCAACGAAGGAGAAAATGTTAAATCTGTTGATCTTTTTGTAAGTGCTATGCTATACGTCCAATCAACATTGAACATAAGCACTTTTAATATATATAATTGATGCAATTTTATGGAAAATCTATTATTCAATTAAATTAAATAATAGAATCCGTATATTCAAATATTAGTAATTTGTTAATCATAAGGAGTTGTGAATGTGAGATACAAATTACATATGATTGAATCTTAAATTATCCGTAGTCGTAAGTAATAACGAAATACATATATCTTTATTACGGATAGACTATCACATGTGACTTTTTTTTTTTTTTTTTTTTAACCCAGGAACCGCAGCCGCTACTGGCGACCAGTGCGCACTAGGTAAACCTGGGGGCTGGCACGAGACCCGCAACCACACCAGCCGGTTAAATCTTCTCCAAGGAGAAGGCGGATGTCTCAAGCGTGGGTTGAACCCTCGTCGAAGCCAAACCCAGTTTCCCAGGCCATGCCCTTTGCCAACTCGGCCACACACTCTTGACACATGTGACATTTTTTACTTGTAAAGTAAGTAGTTGATTTAAAGAATCACAGCGTGATGTATTTAAATTAACACGTAGATGTTTTGTTATAGAACAAAACATTGGAGACCCACTGGAAGATTCTATATGGATAACTAGCTGAGTGTCGGTGGTTAATTTCTAATGATCGATAGTAGAATTGATCATTTGACTTGAGGTCATCTTAATACCTTATATGAAGACAGTCATACTTTGGTGGGAGAAGGCGGATGTCTCAAGCGTGGGTTGAACCCTCGTCGAAGCCAAACCCAGTTTCCCAGGCCATGCCCTTTGCCAACTCGGCCACACACTCTTGACACATGTGACATTTTTTACTTGTAAAGTAAGTAGTTGATTTAAAGAATCACAGCGTGATGTATTTAAATTAACACGTAGATGTTTTGTTATAGAACAAAACATTGGAGACCCACTGGAAGATTCTATATGGATAACTAGCTGAGTGTCGGTGGTTAATTTCTAATGATCGATAGTAGAATTGATCATTTGACTTGAGGTCATCTTAATACCTTATATGAAGACAGTCATACTTTGGTGATAATAGATGTTGCTCTACCAAAGGCCGCTAATACGGCATCATTTGGGTATGTTAAGAATCATACGAAGGTTGCGAATGACCAATCAAGGATTTATCACTCTTAGATAGTAAGAGATTATAATGTACATTTTATTCTGTTAAGTTGATAACGAAAACCTTAGCCAAGGTGTATTCATAAGTCGAAAAAGAATTTTCGACTTATATTGACTTAATAGTAAAATGAAAGATATGATTGATTATCGAGATTGACATATTTTCATATCTCGTAATTAATCAGATCATATTTACGAAGGATTTACAGTTTCAAGATAAACAAACAAGTTTGGTTTTGTTATACCAAATAATATTTTTCGTCATATGTATTGCGTTGACTTATTGCTAGATGTCAATTTGGAAAAATAGATGTGAATTAGTGATAAATTAAAAGTGAATTTTAATATATCGATTTTGATTAGATCAAAACAATAATTCACCTCGTAAGGTATCATTTTTGGGAACTTAATGGATCACACGCTAAATGAGATCTAGAAGAATGAGATTCACTAATTATTTAATTAATAAGTGTTGGATAATTAATTATGTTAATTATTAATAGGCCTGAATTACTTATTTTGATTAATTAATTCATGGACTAGATTTAATAATTAATTGGATTAATTAAATGTTGGACCGGATTAAGTTTAAGAGACGGGACAAACTCGTTTGGGTTTATATTAATAGGCTGCTAGGGTTTGAAAAATTGTAGAGAATACAATTCATATTCTTTTCATTAAAGACTGGATAATTGGACTGTTGTGGATCGCACATTTTGATTGTTAGAGTTCAAGAAAAGAAAAGAAGTTTGTAGAATTCAACAAATGTATAATTTCTTTCATAATTTCTATTTAAACACAAAGTAGATCCTTGATAAGATTTGAAATTTTGTTTAAGTTCTGTGGTGCATGATTAAATATATTCCCAACACTTTTCATGAGTCGAGAAGAAATATTGTTAAACAAGACTGGAGTATATTTAGTTGTTCTTAAAAGTTATTTTTCTATGAAAGTAAATTTTGTTATAGAAAAAGTAATTATAGAAATCATATTTGACAAATTAAGTAATTTAGAAGTAAATTAATTACAATCAAGTTGGGCATATGGCAATCTCTTGAGAAACTCTCGCGTGGCACAACCCATGTGGTCCATACACTTCATAGTTCCTAAAATTTGTAGTCACATGATCTGATTCTACAATTCAATTGGGGAGTTGGGGCCAAACTACTAAAATACATAATCAAGCCAAAAGTGAAAAAAGAGTTTTGTATATTTATCTATCGCCTAACTCCTAATTGGTTAACATCTTGCCAGTCTCAAAACTTTAAGGGTGTCTCAGCGACCAGTAGGCCGAGTGACTAAATCTTGAATTGTAAGTTCAAATTACACTTCTTTTTCCCAAATGACCAATTAATTATTAGATAAAATCCAATTAGTACCCTAGGTATCTAGACTAAATATAAAATCCAATTTGTAATGCACACAATCAGGAATAATCATATTGTGTTTGACATGTGACACTGATAATGTCTTAAATATCAAAAATAATTTGGTGGTGTATTATTTTTAGATATTTGTTTCCCCTCGTCTGAATGTGGTGTTGCTCCATTTTGCTTAGGAATGATTGATTTCCTTTATTCCATTCACCTCTTTTCTATATTTTCATGACAATATAAGTAGCTTGTAAAATCAAATTGTTTACCCTAAGATAATGGTGTAAATTTTAGTCAAAATGGACCGACGCGTTCAACCAATCGAACTAGGGTTGATGCATTTGTACAATTCGGGCTTGACAGCTCGGCTGACACTCTCCTCACAAGGATGAGGGGCCCGTGCCCAATAAAATAATGTACGAGCCCCTCCAATGTGAATATAATGTACACCGAGCTGCCAAACTCGATGTACTTATAGCATGATTCATCGAACTATGTCAAGTATAACCTGTGTCTAGATTGTTTGTCTCCAACTTTAGGTGCCCATACTTGTCTAAACGACGTGTCCGTTTAGACTTTAATTTAAGAAAGAAGTTACTTATATTTTAAACAAACTAAAGAAAACAAAAATAAAATTATAAACCTAGGTATTTGGACTTAATTGGAATCCCACGCAGCTAAGCACGGACCATGTTGGGCCTCGCATTTCTAGGGTGAGCCATATCAAGCATCTATCTCTGTAATCAAGCTAAGTAGTTTCAAATCATTAGTAAGTCCTTGATTGACCCCGTTGTACGCAAACTCATTTTTTCGTAAATTCATTTTCAATCATACAATAAAATAACTTCATGCGTAAATCAAAATTTTTTTTCTTACTATTTAGCCACACATTTTCCAAATAATCACTATTACAAAACCTATTTTCCCAAAAGTTGGAGCTCAAATAAACCCTAAACCATGTATTAAACCTGTAACTTAATTTAATAATCCATTACTATAAAAGTATTCTCGATTACTGCAATTATTGTCATTTTCAATTATAAGCCCTAACTGCTATAGAATCATTATGATGCATGAATGATTTTAATCAATCATAATATTTAAATCTGTACCTATTGTGAAAACTTATCAGTTCCTTTCTTTCCTTTTATAAAGTGGATGGTAAGGAATGAGTTAGAAATTGAAACAATAATGCATGTGAGAAGCCATGTGAAGAGGCATGAATACAAGCTCAGACCCCCTCAAAACAAGAATACCACCATATGATAATGGAGGAAAAAACAAAACCCCATGTGAGGAATCATTTGAAACCATGAAAATAAATGGGTCCAAAGCCAAAATTTATGAATTGCTGAATAAGCAGACAAAATATATTATTATAACAAAAAAGAAAAGATAAGGATTAAAATTTATATATATTTTTTATTCATACTAAACTAATACTAAAATATTTATTTTACCGGTTGAGAAGATTGGGAGCTAAGATTAAACTTAATATTTCACGAGCCATTTTCAAACTTCGTGCAACACGTCTTGTCGTATGCTTCATAGACTTTCATCACTATCTTCATTGTCTAAAATAGACTCAAAACTTCTATTCAATATGCAAAATTATTGTCCATATCTTCATGCCCATTCCTAAGAGCACAGTTCTCCAATACGGAGGCCTTGTGCAAATGGAACAAAGCACTACAAGAATAAAAATTATTTAGTAACCAAAAACCATCTCCAAATATGGCATGATCCGCCAAGAAAGATATTTATTCTTGCTTCCCGGGACATAGTTCAGTAGTGCAAAGGACAGGAGTGATATTATCTCACGCCTTGCTAATTGTCGCAGTGTGAGTATTCGATTCCTGAGACATGAAATTGGACTCCTTGTAAGCGCAGTATACATACAGTTCTTATTCTCAGACCTGCTGGGACACATCCCACGAATTACCTTCCTCACAAAGCTCTAGAGGCGGGGTGGTGGGGGCCCTTAAGGTTGGAGTTCAACTTTTTTTTTTTTTTTTTCCTTCGAAACAGCAGTAGGCATATAGAGTCATGACAAAAGAGAGTAGGCATGGTGCGTCGTGTCATCCCCAACATCTTTGGTTCTTTTATTATTATTATTATTATTATTATTATTATTATTATGTTTTTATCTCAATTTTCGAAGTTATTATGAGATGTCAAATGAAATTGAAATATTGTATTTTTAATATCATTTCGAAGTGCTCAGTTTTCTACGTTGTTAATGGTGCTTGAAACGCCAACCGTAGCAAATGTTACAAGTTGTCAAAGGAAGTCATTCCAAACTAATATTTCGAAAATTTCGACAACATACTAACTTTAAAAGTTTTCCAAACGATCGTACACTAGCTGAATTCACAAAACGCCTGGTCATCTTGAAGCTCATTTCAAGAACTACATCATAAGTATACTGAATGGTCTAAACCAATATTGAAAATGGTTAAAAGTACGTTCAACGTGCTTTTTAAAAGAGACGTACAACTAGTATTTTATTTAAAAATTTCAATTATTATTCTTTTTTGCAATACAAATTTTCAATATAATTTACATCATTTTATTAAAAAATTTTACATGGGATATGACGTCAAATTTTTTTGAAATTTTACATCCGAATAAGTCATACCCATGTAAATTTTTGGATGTAACATTACACAGGCTATATTTCTTGGATGTAAATTTTCACAACTTTTCTCCAAGTTTGACTATGCCTCCTCGAACTTTCAATGCCCGTGTCTGCCCTGTCAACGTGTAATTAAAGATTATAGAGGAGAATCAACTAAATTCTTGTTCAATTTTTCATTATTGAGTACAAAAAGTACCATTCAAGTTTATATACTTTTTAAGTGAAATGCATGACACAATCTAATCTTTTAGATGAGCAAAAGACTATACAATAAACCCTTCAACTAATTCCGGCCGAAAAAATTAAGTTTTATCCATGAAATATGTGTTTTTTTTTAATATCAAAACCTTGCTCTGATATCAATTTGGTATTGAGATCAACTCATTGATTTTTCACATTATCTGTCTAGAGAAAATTTAGCATGAACCCCATTTTTCAAAACTCTTTATTCCTTTAGCTCATTTTTTACCACACATTCTCTAATAATCATATTTTACATAATTTATTCTAAAAAACATGGGACGGAAACAGTTGCTTAAGAAGCTGAAGAATTAATACAAACAAATGGAGACAAGCAATGCGAGAATTTATATGAAAAACATCAAATTAAGACTGAAAAACACAAGTTGGCAAAGGTAAATATGAAAAATGATTATAATCATATGGAACCTCTGATTCACCCAAACTTCAAGGGATCAATGTCACTGCCCTTTTCCGCATGAAGGTGTGAGATTAATCCCCTTGCGAAAATCGCTTCTTTTTTCCGGCTCCGAAACTGAGTTCTCTCAGGTGCCATCTCTCTCTTTTTTTTTTTTTTTTTTTTTACCAAGAGTTATTGATGACCTTTTATTATGTTTCTCATTTTCTTAAGACGTTTACGGTGAAAGCAAGCATCAAATGACGAATTCTATAGAAGTTGAAATATGCTGCAAATATAATATTCAACGACAAAAGTATTCGATGTTAACGAGACAAAATTTATGGACTACATACAGACAAGTTGAGATATATTGAAGCTGAATGGTTTTATGAAGCCACATGACATTAACACCAAATCTTGTATTGTCCACTGAAATTGCCAGTTGCCTACCGGACAATGCCTAAACTTTCTGTGTGGCCAAAAATTTGAACATGGTTACAGGTTCTTCCTAAACTGAGCACCTCACATGCCTTGCCACTTTATCTGTGGACCAAAAGTTAGGGGCATATAGATTTTAGTTTAGCAACCCTGTCTCATTCAAATTTGAGCTTCGATGCATCTTTTAAAGTGTATGCCAGATTGATTTTTAATCAAAATTTGATATATGTATAAATTTCATAAATAAATGATTGGCAACTCAACTTAATTAAACTCAAGACATATATTTTTATCAATGCCAATTTGTTTGAAGATGTAAATTTTTAAAGATAGAACATATATTAATCAAATTTACCTAAACATTTAACCCCAGTTATTTCTTAAAATGGTATCATTTATGTATTTGTTATGAGTTTGACCAGAAAATTATGACAATATTTAATAAACAAGAACAAAATAAATAACACAAAGATTTATGTGGAAATCCAAGACAGGAAGAAACCATAAATAGAGGAGGAGAAATCCACTATAAGCAATAGCGATTATGTTTACAACAAGATCGAAATATTCTCAACTAAGATTTAAAACTTTCAAGATGTTTAATGAATTCTTCTATATCATTACAAACCGTGACTTATATATAAGTTTTAGAGACCAAGTTGCAGTTGAATAGGAGTTCAAAACGAGAAACTCGGAAAATTTGTTGCTCGAGCGATAAGTGAGCGACAGCCCCGCCACTCGAGTACCAGCTAGTGATAGGCTAGCGAAAATGTAGCGACTTTTCTTCTCGATCCATAACTTTGGTCTCTTTAAGGCCACTTCAAACAAGACTCCAATACCCATCAGAATTTTGGTCACATTACAACAAATTTCCACCTTAAACCAAATTCCGTTACAAGAAATTCCAAAAACATGTCTCTAAAGCAAAAACACCACTCTTCCTCTTCTAGACAAACAGCAATTGAATAAGTCAAAGACAAACACCTACTAAGTTCAAGCAATGCTCAAACTTAGCAATAACAATTGCTTTTGTCATTATATCAGAATATTACGACAGACAATCATATCGTGCACAAAATGATACCTCACATCAATGTGCTTAATCCTCTCATGAAACATCCGATCCTTAGTCAGAAAACTAGTAATCTAACTATCACAATACACTGTAGAATCTACAAGTCTTCACTGATTTCAGCAATTAATCTCCTTAACCACATGGCCTCTTACATGCTTTTGTAATGGCCATATATTATGTCTCTGTTGTAGACAAAGTTACTGTATTTTGTAAAGTAGCTTGCCAGTTGATAGCACAGCCTCCAAGGATAAACACATACTCTGTAAGTGATCTCTTTTATCAAGATTCCCTACATAATTTGAATCCACATACCCAATAACTCCATTTGTATTTCTGTCTAAATGCAAGCAAGCTTTGATAGGGCCCTTCAAGTATCTGAAATTCATTACACTGTTTTCCAATGTTCCTTGCCAGGATTTGCCATGTACCTATTAATTGCACTGATTGCATTTGCCCAATTTGGTCTTGTACAAATATAGTATACATTAGTGAATCAACTGCATTGGAATAGGGAACGCAAGACATATAATCAATTTCTTCATCTAATTGAGGACACAATCCAAAGGATAATTTGAAGTGGACATCCAAGGGACTACTAACAACCTTGGCATTCAACATATTAAACCTTTGAAGCACCTTCTTAATGTATTCATTCTGACTCAAAAATAATTTATCAGTCTTTCTATTTCTCAAGATTTCCATATGAAGAATTTTTTTTACTTTCAGATCCTTCATCTCAAATTCCCTACTAAATTGAGATTTCATCGCTCTAACCTCTGTTTTACCTTGGTTGCAATGAACATATCATCAACATATAACAGCAGATATATAATCGATCCACCATCTTCCTTTCTGAAGTGCATAACAACCATCATAATTACTTCTGCTAAACCCATGAGTAGTTATGAATAAATCAAACATGTTGTACCACTGCCTCGGTGATTGCTTTATTCCATACAAAGACATTTTCAACAAGCACACAGTCTTCCTTTCCAGAAACTATGAAACAATCTGGTTGTTACATGTAAATTTTCTCCTCAAGTTTCTCATGAAAAATGTTGTCTTAACATCCATCTGTTCAAGTTTCAAGTCATTTTTTGCCACTGTCCCAAGTAAAGCTCGAATTGAACTATACTTTACAATCAGTGAGAATACATCTTTGAAATCAATGCCTGAAATTTGACTGTAGCCCTTTGCTGCCAATCTAGCCTTATATCTAGTATCTTCAATCTCCGATGTCCCTTTTTTCTTTTCGAACACCCACTTACATAGAACAACCCTTTTTTCCTTAGGTAGTTTTGCCAAGTCCCAATTACAATTTTTGTTCAATGACTCCATCTCCTCTTGCATAGCATTCAACTATCTGCTAGAATCATTGCAGCTGATTGCCTCTAAAAATGTAGAAGACTCGGTGGAATCAATTTTTTTAGTTATATTCAAAGCATACACTACCAAGTTTGCTACTCTATACTTTTGTGGAGATTTAATCTGTCTGTGAGGTCTATTCTTAACAATTGAATACTGCGATGTTGTTGGTGGTGTTAATAAAGTAGGCAAAGCAATACTGTTTGTCAATTCTGAACTGGTCGTTCCGAAGCAGGCTGTTCTAAAACGTCTTATTGTTCCCCTGAACTAATTTCCAACCCCACCTGAGTTGAATGATTTTGTTCCTCAATTTTATTAGAATCCCCATAAAGTGAATCATGAACCATAACAAGTTCATCAAATATTACATCTCTACTCATAACCACATTTCTTATCTCATAACATCACAATCTAGACCCCTTCACACCTAATTTATATGCAAGAAAGACACACTTTTTAAACCTAGTCTTCAACTTTCCATTATCTACATAAGTATAAGTAGGATACCTAAAATCTTTAAATCACTATAACAAAAAGGTTTACCAGACCATATCTTTTCTGATGTCTTTTTCTCAATGACAGTTGAGGGCGAGTGATTAATTAGAAAACAAGCTGTGGCAATAGCTTCAGCCTAAAAAGTTTTAGGCAACCCAGAAGTTAAAAGCATACAGTGAACATTTTCCATCAAATTTCTATTCGTCTGTTCATCACACCATTCTATTGAAGAGTTTTGGGCACTGTCAAATGTCTTAAGGTGCCTTCAACCCTGCAAAAGCTATTGAATTCATCTGAATAAAACTCCAACTCATTATCCTTGCATAGACATTTAACCTACTTTCTAATATGCTTTTTCCTTAAAGGCGCTAAACACATCACCCTTCTGGTTTAAGAAGAACCCAAAATTTCTTAGAGAAATTATCAATCACTATCAGCAGATAATAAGCACCTCTTTGTGAAGGTACTCTGGCCAGTCACCTAAAATCTGAATGGATATATTCCAGTGTTCCCTTTGTGTTTTGTTTTCCTAGTAAATCTAGCTTCGTTTTTGTTTTCTAAAGATGCAATGCTCACAAAACTTCATCTTACTAATCTTCTGCACATCAAGAAGTCTCTTCCTACTCAATTCTGTCAAATCATTTTGACTCATATGCCCAAGTCACATATGCCAAAATTTTGTAATTTCCTCATCAGTCAAAAAAGAAGTGGAGACTGTTTTATCTCTTATAACTGTGGAACCCGGCAAAATGTACAACTGTGTAGAGTTTTCTGTCCTTTTATGATAACAAGAATGCCCCGGCTCACCTTCAAAACTCCACTCAAATCTATGAGATTTCACTTCAATTCTGGAACGTGCCTAACATATGCAAGTATTTTGATAACATCATCAAACATTCTAATTTTGACTGTACCAACTCTGACAATTTTACAAGGCGCGTTGTTTCCCATAATCACTCAACATCTCGAAACTCTTTCATATGTTGTAAATCAATCCCTGTTGAGATACATATGGAAAGTACAAGCCGAGTTAATAATCCATTCCTCACAAAGTTTGGAATCCATGTTAGAAATCACAAGAAGCTCTCCTTCACTTTGCCCATCTTCCACAACATTAGCCTTTGCTGAGTTAACAAGTTGATTTTCTCTTTCAATAGCACCAGTAGCCTTATTCCTTTTTTTTGAAAAATAGCAATCAAGCTTGATATGTCTCTTCTTACAGTAATGGCACATTTTTTCTGTGTGTCTGGATTTTGATCTACTCCCCATATTTCTACTAAGATTCCTATCCTGATTTCTCCCATGAACAACCAAGCCTTCAGCCTGACTCCCAGATTCTCCAACAAGATGCATCATCTTCTCAGATAACAAAGCATCATATACCTTTTCCATAGTGAGAATACCCTACTATAGAGAATAGTATTTCTAAAAAGTCACAGATGACCAGGCAGTAAACGCAACAACATCAGCGCCAAGTCCTCTTCATCATACTTAACCTCCAATATTTCTAGGTGGGCCATGATTTCTTTGAACACAGCTAAGTGATCATCTAATGATGCATCTTTAGACATTTGGTGAGAATACAAGCACTATTTCAAGTGTAGATTGCTGGTCAAGCTCTTCATCATAAAAATTGCTTCAACTTCAACCACAATGCAATGGTACTCTTCTCTTTGAGAACATCCTAAAGAATTTGATTTGATAGATGTAGATAAATTTGGAATTGGGCTTTTTGATCCCTACCTACTTTTCATCCTACATCCAGGTTGAAGACATCTTATTAAAGCCAAGTAAGGGTTCCTTCTAATCCATCTGTGTGATAACTATTCCCATCTTTACTTGCCATAAAATAAATTTCACGTTTTGATCAAATAATGAAATATCATACTTCATTCTTGCCATGTAGAATAATCAACCTTTGGTTTGATACCAATTGTTAAGAATTTGATCGGAAGATTATGAAAATAATGAAATAAACAATAATGAAATAAAGAGTAAAAGATTTATGTAAAAACCTATGACCAAAAAAAAAAAAAAAAAACCACGAGAAGAGGAGAAATTATTTATAATCAATAAAAATTGTTTGAGTCTCAGAGGATTGAAGGGCTTAAGTCTTTGAAGGTCCGGTATATGAAGCATCTCTTTAGAACTAGGAAAATCAAAACAAAATTGATGGGATGTACAGGGACTAAGTGAGACATTGGACCTCAATTGAAGTTGCTTGGGGAAAAATATGTCCTTGGAGATCGCGTCGTGATCACATTTTCAATACGTGTGACCTCAAATATTAGTCAGGTTGGATTTGATTTTTTTTATTTCCAACTTAAAATCAAGGGAAAGTTTGGTATTCTCAAGATCACTAATTTTAAAGAAATAGAATGTCATACAAAGAGCAGTTCGAGATCAAGAAAAGGACTCCACGGAATAGAGAATAATTGAGAGAAAAGAAGAAATTTTCCATTATCTCGGATTTTTCTTGATAGCGAAGAAGGTACAAACTCAAGATTTTGAAAAGATTCATGATTGATAGTTGTATTCTTCTTTCCTACCAAAATATTCGGGTTATGAATTCATCCAACTTTTTGTATTTGTTTCATGTCTGGCTAAATCCTTTATTATTTAAATTTAATTTGGCATTGCTCATATTTGTTTGATTCTTTTTGTTTTGGTTGATTTTTCATGATTCTCTTATTCTATTTATTTTTCACCATTAGAACGTGTTTGTGATTTATATTGCTTTCAAGAGATTCAGTATAAATTAGTGCACGGTAATAAAAAATATATGATCCTATAATATATAGAAATATCATGATGCTTTATGAAATCTTCATGTCATTACCTTAGTGAATTGATGCATGCTTCTATGTTCAAAATTTAATTAGAAATAACTAGGTTCACATGTATGTATAAATTTGGTTGTCACTAAGATTAAATATAATTGGATCATTGATTTCTTCTCTATGCAAGAATTGACAATTTATGGATAATTGATAATTTAATAAAGGTTCACAATCGTGAATTCGTGGTCTTGGATGCGTTTGATTGTCAATATTTTAGTGAAAAATATCTTCTTCTTTTTTTACTCAAATTTCTACTTTTGTGCTGTTTAATTGATATATTTTTCATGGAAAAGATTTTCTTACTTTCTGTCATATGATTTTATTTTTCTAGAAAACAAGTAATTTTTTTTTAAGGGATGGAGGTTTTTATTTTTCAGGTAATTCACTTTTTTTCTCTCTCATCTACTTCACATCTCTCTCACCCATCCACCAATAAAAAAAGTGGACAAGTATAACATTTTCTAGGTTGAAAATTAAACTAAACAAACAGATATAATTAACAATTTTCATGCAAATAAGTTCTAAGCAATTAATTGCCTATAATTTATTTTCCATCCATGTAAATTCCATACTTGCAATCAACATGTCCTTAGTATTTGTTTTGATTGAATTTACTTTATGGTTTTCATGTAGGCTCAAATCATTTATCCATGTTTGGTGGAGATTAAAATCAAATTTTTAACACATTTTAATGAAGTTGATGAAATATGTGCTTGAAAAACAGTGAATCCCATAAAATATATGGTTAAAATTAAAAATTGTACAACATGTACATAACAATTTACATAACGATTTACTAACACATGATGTGGCGAAATTTAATTAGATTGAAATCTCATCAATCAAATAATTTCTCCACTTACATTTTGACACCTCATCATTATATAAAACATTACATAAATAGTTATGTACAAGAAGTATTTCCCTAACTTGACTTTGACAAAAAATTTAATTTTAATTTCTATCAAACAGTGGCTTAGTTAAAAGTTAATTAGAAAAAAATTGATCTTAAAAACTACAATCTTAATAGTGTGTTTCTCTTTTGAGTTAATGGCAATTGAAGTACAAACAGTAATAAATTTTCGTTGGATGATAACATTCTCATCATTATATTACTTGTTAAAAATTTATCTTCCTGCGAGATAAAATCGACAACAACATACGAAGCATTCAAAATTTCATGATCGATTCTTAAGAAATGCAATTGACTTCTTGCTCAAATCATACCATCCTACATATCTTTGTCGAACAATTAATTTTGTATATGTATTTTATGGTGAGTTCGCCATTGATTGCAATGCAAAACAAGAAAAGAAAAAGAATTACGAAGAAAAGATTGCAAATTATGCAGTGAGTTGCTTTTGTAGCAAGAGGCCTAGATTAATACTTCTTTTTCATCTTCAATGGTGGGTCCAATGTCCTTAATTTGCACAAATTATTAAGTTCATGTCCACCAATTTGAAATACAATGGGAAGCTTACAAGAAACAAATTTCTGTTCCAAAATATTCAATTGTTGTGGACTAGCTACAAGAGAGTTTGTTACTAGACATGTCTATTATTCAATGCCACCCCCTTCAAGCTACAAATTTTAATGAGCTATTTGTCAAGCTTTTGTTACTTGTTTTTCTGATAGAAGTAATCTAACTTAAAGTCAATTTAATTTATAGTTAAATTGTGTATTTTTTTTTCGAAAGTACAGTTAAATTGTGTTATATTTCAAGACTTACATGAGCATGTTTGGGAAGTATTTATAATCAATTTAAATTATAAATAAATAAAAATAAGTAACGGATAAGTGAATAATACTTTTAAATTCGTCGATAGATAAAAAATGACTTAAATATTTAAGAACAGTTTATAAATGTACACCGAACATAGGCATACGTGTGAATTTAAAAGGACTTCATCAGTCATTCATTTCCCCAACTCATATATGTTTAATCGGGACAAACACACCATTTAAAACATTTCACATGGATATTTCATAAATAAACTATACTAATTTTATTTGTGAAAGTGACACCCTTTCTTCTTTTGTTGATTACTAGCATAAAATGTACTAACATTGATCTAATAATTAAGTTTGGCCAATAAGTCACGCCCAATCAAGTCAACGTGCACAAGTGAAAGTAACCTTGTATCATTAGGACATTGCCTAGACCAACCATAATAGTACTTCAATATGGAAAAACTGAGAATGTCATGATTAATAATTGAATTTCACAAAATATATGGTGTTAGAAGGTTATCAATATTACGTAAGAGGGAAGAAAAGATTAGGAAGGTTTGAATAGTTTTAGAAGATTATATGTCTCATTTCTTTGAGACTCTTCAGATGGAGTTATTGTTTGCCTTACGCCTTTTGTATGAAAATGATTGTACAGAAGTTTACCAGATTACTCACATCGTAGGTCCCAAGTGGGTGATAAAAGAATGCCAAAAAATCACCCACCCTCACCATGTTGTGTGTTGTTTGACCAAGTTCTGTGCAATATTTTTTTGCATGTGTAGCTCTATTCTTATTGTTTTTGTAATTTACAGACAGAAAATTAATTCATATATATTCTTATTGCCTTTTTTTATGTTATGATTTCCGACTTATAGAGAAAAATTGATACAGTAGGAGGGGTGAAAAACAATGAACTCAAGGAAAAGTTTATTATTTTAACAAATAACTGTATTCTTGATTTCTAGTTGAAGACATTTTTGACAAAAAAAAAAAAAAAGAAAGGGAAAAAAAATGGAAGAGGTGCAGTCATACGTAGTTTGTGAATGAGTATATAATGTTTTTCAGGAAAAAAAATAAATATAAAAATGTGAATTATTTAGAACTTCTTTAAGATATAGTGATACTGTATTTTTGCAGTTTAGGCTTCATTATGATTTAATGATGCAAGTAATAATTGTAACAAATTTTCTAAAGGGTGCAACACTTGATATGATTCTACTGTAATTGAGTTAACTATTAATGGAAGAGGTAATCCAAACATGTTAAGGTTCTATTTCAAATATTGTAACATAATTCAAATGAATAATTCAAATTATTATTATTATTATTATTATTATTATTATTATTATTATTATTAATGCATTTAAACGAAGTGGATATACCCTTACAATCAATGCTAATGGAGGCTTTTAACAGGATAACACATAATTATAGAATATTTTAATTTTTAAAAATTGTTATACTAAGGGTTTATTTAACATGACTTTCTAATTTTGCTTCTACTTCTTGTAGAAGTGCTTATTGAAAAATATATATTAGGCCGTTGTTTGAGCCACATTAGGCAAAAAAATCATTCTTAAACAGTAATTTGACATTATTTCAACTACACATTCTTTAATAAAAAAATATTACTCGCAAATTCAAAAATTTTCCTTATTTTTTAACCACACATTTCACACCATAACACTATTCCAAAAATACATTTTCTTGTCAAAAATGGGGTTCAAACAAGGGCTAGATAAGCTTTCTCTGAAGCAATTCTAGCCAAGTATAGAACATTCAAAAAATTATTTAAATATGTTCAAAAGCAATTATATAAAAAATAATTTTTTATTTTCCCAAGTCCGCCCAAACAAAATCAAGCGTGTCAGTGGAGTTCTTTAAAAGCATTCCTAATGCAGACAAATGTAGTATGTTCATACATCTGTGTGCCATAAACCGGGCATTTGTTACGTTTGAAAACTATGGGCATGGACGGATGTTCATATTTTGCGCAGCCCCATCAGTTGAAAACAATGAATTTAATGTTCAATAAATGGCCTGTACAGAAAATCCCAATTTGGTCCCCATTTTTTTAAAATCATTTTTCTCAAATTCGTTTTTTATCATATATTTTATGCGACCTACACCATTTATTAACTTTTCAACCACAAATTTCTTTAATTTTTATCAAAATCTACTCAAATTTTGAATTTTTAGTTACAATAAAAAAAGGACAATGTAATGATCTCCACATTGATATCTATGAAACTTAGTCTGATTTTACTCTTTATTTACTAGTAGAAAAGGGTCACAAGGTTATAGTTTTTTACTCATAAATGACTTGAGAAAATAGAGAGCAATAAGAGTTGAAAGCAAGTGAAAGATGAGGGTTTTTGTTGGTGGACCTAACCCTTGACTTAGTCGTCAAGTTAGAAATTCTATCGAGGTATTTTTGCGATCTCTACTTTTCTTTAGATAGAAATATATCAATACTTGAGCACCAGCTATGCTTGTATTCTTAATCGGTGTTCGACAGATGTGTCATTAGTCATGCTCTATCAAATCACATTTGGTACTTAATTTTTCTAGGGATATCCATGTATTTACTAAATAAGATATTGGTCTAATACAAAACAATCTATATGTTACCAAAAAATACTTTATTACTGATATTATCATTTTTCAAACAAGAAAATCCATCTAGTGTGGCTGTGATTTTCATGATATTGACCCAATATGCTGCGGTTAATCTACAAGAATCCAAAATCAAGAGGTCGAAACATGCATGGAGTCGAAAAATGCATATAAAAGCCTTAAACCGTGTCAACCGAAAGTAAAGTAACAGTCAATCAGACATTAAAAATTTCCCCTAGAAAGGTAAAAAATTTAATTGCCAAAATGGTCCACACATTAGTTGGGGCCCTGCACACATCTTTTCATAATCCATTGCCCAGTGTCCCTTAGAACATGGAGCAAATTATGGCAGTTTTCCCTACTATAAGTCTTCTCCTTTTCCTCTCCCTCCTACTACTATATTTCTCTCCCAAGTCCCAATTTATGGCAAAAAAATAAAAAACCCATAAATTTTCTATAGTCTGGAGCAGAAATTAAGAGAGAAATGGACGTTGAAATGGTTAAGTGTGAGTGTTGTGGATTGAAAGAAGATTGCACTCAGGATTATATAAGTGATGTGAAGGCAAAATTTGATGGTAAATGGCTCTGTGGTTTGTGTTCAGAAGCTGTAAGAGATGAAATTAATAAAGGGAATAAAGAATTTGTAATGGAAGAAGCTGTTAAAGCTCACATGTCATTTTGTCGTAAATATAAGTCGAATCCAGCCATTCGAGTTGCAGATGGGATGAGGCAAATGCTAAGGAGAAGGTCGGGTGATTTGCCGTCTTCTTCTTCTTCTTCAAAGAAATACACAAGCTCTGCAGCAAAATCTTATTAGTAACCAAAGTAAAGGGATGCCTCTCATCTTTGGTTGGAATAAGGTATAACAATTTGTTTTGTATGTATATTTGGTACGCAGTACTAGATTCAACGTTATGGTGTAATAATAAGATTTTAACATTTTGTTTCTTACTGTCTCGTGCTTTCTAATTCTCTTCCTTACCCAACATCCCATTCATAGCCAAGTCTTGTTTGTACATACATTTTAATTTCAATGGAGCCATCTACCTGGCTTTTGTTTCTTTTTCAATTTATGTTTTTTACCTATGTTCATATATTTTCTTCTGCACTAAAGCAACAACACACTGTGTGTAAGTGAGTGGGGGTGGAGAGAGATTTGGCCTAATCTAATAAATCAAGTTTTTTCCATTAAAAATTTAGTGCATGTTTTGTAGCTATATTTTGATTTATTCACAATTTTCAAGGATTTCAGCATTGGTTATAAAACTTGATGATAGTTGATTTTCGAAGAACTCCATTTTGTTGAATCTTTTTAGTGCTCGAAAGATAATTTGATAAGCCAATCGATTTCTCCGTGTTTTAGAATTTTTCTTGATTGTCCAATCAAAATTTTGGTACTCTTTTACACAAAAAATATAGTTTAATTTTAACTCGACTCATCTTCCCTTTTCCTTCAAATGATCTCCAAATTTTGTAATTTTCTTTCTAGAAAAGAAGAGAAAAAAGGAGGATCGAGGGAAAAAGTCAACATAGAAAAGATTTTCTAAAAGAGAAATGTTACGTATCATCACCTATCTACGTGATAGTATACTTCACTGGTTCATTGCTCAATGAATCAAAATATTTCTCGACTTTGTTAAACAATGAATTTTGTGTTCATCGTCGTTTAAACTGGTGCTGCGTAGTATTGTTCAAAAAGAATTATACAAACCTTCACTTGCTAGAAATTACTTTCTTAGAACTATGCTATATTCTTCAATTTTTCTTTAATAATACGTGTTATTTTATTCCTAACAATAACTAGTGATTCTAATTTCTGATTGAAGCATATCTTGATATCTGCCTTCCATCAACCTGTATTTCAATTCAATCTAATTAAGCTTCAGTTAGGTTTATGTTTGGCTAATCTTAAAAGAAATTAGTTATACACAAATTTTCTTATAAATGAATAAATAAATTTGTAAATACGGAAGAAAATTAATATAACAAATTTTACTTTTAAAAATAAGTTTAAGTTAACGCCAATCATGTAATTGATATAATCAATTAACAAGGATCAAACGGAGGGTTATCAAACTATTGACATATGTATATAATATTTACTATAAAACAAAAAGGTGCTCATACTTTTTCTGTTTTGATTAGTTTACCAACTATTATTAAAGAGACAATAAACCATATTAAATACCTCAACAAACTCAACTAATCACTACGTGATTAATTTTAATAATTCTTGTATTATGTCTTCGCAAGAAGCAATCTACGTGTGATCTCGATCTTGCAATTAAGAGCTGCCTCACTTAAGGTATCTAAGATGTCGACAATCCAACTTTTGTATTCGTAACGGTCAACTCTGGACATCAAAGGCTCAGGCCCAACATCAAAACGGTCCATATATTTTGGACAATTTTTTATGATTAGTCCATTTAACATTTTGAGCCCATTTTAAAGATTCAATTATCCACCCAAAATACTTGACATGCAGCCCAATAATTTGAAAGGATCTTTTAGAATTCAATCAATATGTCTTCAAAATTCCAAAAATCTGCTCGCCTCTCTCTCTCTCTCTCTCTCTCAAGAAGAGTGATTCACTGAAGATTTAAGTCCGAAGAAGCAGTCTACTGGAGTCTGATTGCCATCGTCGTCTGCCCTAGGCTATGCCGCCTAAAGGCCCCCAGCCCACTTAATGTGGAAATGTGGAAATTGTCACTTAATTCTTACTTTCAATCTTGAAGTTATGGATCAAAAATTATGCACGTTTGAAGTTAAATAGATGAGCAAACTTGAGATTTGCATATCAAACTCTATATTTTCCCAACATACTCGACTTTTGCCTAGCAAACTCAATATTTGACCAGAGTGATGTATGTTGGATCAATTGTACATGCACACATCATGATATATGTTGGATCATTTTGCAAGCGTGCACATAATGATGTATGTTGAAAACTTTACTTGTGAGATGTTATTGTTTTTGTTGTTGTAGGCTAATCATTGAACAATAGTGGTACCGTACCTCCAAACTAGTTGTTTAAGGTCAAAAAAGAAAAGAAATGAAAGGAAGTGGCATTAATTCAAAGTCAAGTAGGAGTTATTGATAAGTACTTCAATCGCACTAAGATAAAAGAGGGGAAGAATGAGGAAGATTATGTTCAAAATAAAGACTTAAATCAAGAGGGTTGATTTTTTATGAATTTTGAGGATCCCGGAAAATTGGAAAGCCATTGATAAAAAAAAACAAGGAATTATGTAGTTGAAATGGATCCAAAAAGAGTTCATGGAATCTTATTTTTGAAGATAGTATAAGTAGATATTTCAATTCATTACAATATAAGTGGTTAGTACGAAATGATCTAACAAATGATAGAAAATTTCTAGAATACTCAGTTTCTTAAGACATAGTCTTTTTCTTTTGTTGCATGTTGTTTAGGACGTCAAGAATTCTGAATAGAAATGGTCAATTGGATAATGATGGATACAAAAATTGGCATAATCTACATTGGTGTCTTAAAATTCATAGAGCAAATGAGGAGAATATACATTACATGACTGACTGGATTGAAATGGAAAACAAACTTTGAAGAAAAAATACAATTGTTGAAAGCATACAATTGGTGATCAATGAAAAAGAGAACAATGGAAACAAGTGCCACGGAGGATCATCGTTATTGTGAAAAGAGTCGCCAAAAACATTTTGAAATTTCGAGAAGATGATGAGATGCTTTATGTTGAGAACAATAGCCTCTATTCGTAAATGATAATAATGGTTGTTGAATTCGATCCAATAATGCAAGTGCACATTTGGCATGCTAGGATTTTATATCTACATCTTAAAATTTAAAAGGTGAGGATGACATCATAAACTAGTTTGCCCAAGGTGGATGGCTTCTCTCTTGTAAATGCCAAATTCCCCCCAGTAAAGTAATACACATGTTGGCAAGTTAATTGACGAGTTCAATTATCAAGAAAGTTTAATATGCAAAATATTTCTCTGTCATACTTGATTATATTCCATATGCAAGTCACGATGAGCAAATATTCCTAATAAAATGATGTGTAGATGATTAAACAATTTCGTCAATAATAGACGAATATTAGCTCGGATTTTTTAAGGTAGATGATACATCATGACTTGAACATTCAACATAGTTTAAATATTTTTTGAAACAATCTTGAGCTTGATATTGATGATATTAGAGGGAAATGTATGATAACAAAGGTAACATAAACATGATGCATTAGAAATGAACCCCAAAGCTTTGTATATTCTGTGTGGATATAATAGTCCTCCTTTGGAATGACATAATGCATCTACACATTATTCTCTTCTGCTCCCAAGTAATGAAAAATTTTCAAAGATGAGATTAAAGGTGCTATACTAAAGTCATCGTCACAAACACATTGGAAAATTCACGTTAAAAGAGTCAAACCTATAAAAGAGCAAATTGCACAAATAAGGGTCGTTTTACTTGACTCGGCAAATATTAGTGAAGATTTTAAAATGAAGACTAAAGCCTTAGCAACATATGAATTTGAGAATTTTAAGTTCCTTCTTGACATGATAATCTTTTACACAATGTTGCATGCAGTCAATATTGTGAGCAAATTTCTTCAAGACAAATATATGGATATTAATCATACTAGCAACATCATAGAAGGACTTGTTTCGTTGCTCGAAGAGTATAGAGAAATTGTTTTTGTTATTCCCATAGATGAAGCAAAACAAATGGAAAGTGAAATGAAAATTAAATTTTTATTGAAAAATGTATAATTCAAAGAAAGAAGCAATTTGATGAATGTAGCAATGATAAGATAAAGTTATCACTTGAAGAATCTTTTGCAGTTGACTACATCTTTATAATTGATCAAACACAATCTTCACCTCAAACTCGATGTGAACAATTCAAATGATATGAAAAGACATTTGGATTTTTCTTTAATCTGGAGACGTTACGACATGCAACTATTGACAATTTGTTGAAGTTTTGTATGAATTTTGATTAGTATCTAGAACAAAATGGACATTTGAATATTAATGGACTTAAATTATGTTCGGAGTTAACAATTTTTGAGATGTAATTTACCAAGTGAAACAAAGAGAATGCAACGCCCAAAATCTTAGAATTTGGATTTGTTACAAAAACGTCCTTCTTAGGTATAGGAAATTCAAATTAAAATAATTTTTTTTATTATTTTATTTTTATTTCATAGATTAATGTAGCGCCTTGAGCCATAGCAATCCATGACATTGTTAAAACCTTGAACCAGCGTAACCATACATATATGGTTCATAAAAGTGTGAAAAATAACTTGGACCAAAGCTCTAAGGAAAATGCCATTTGTACAAAAAAATGGTTTATCACCTTCTTGACAGATTCTCACATTCGCATGGGACCCGAGTGAAAAAATAATAATAAAAAATTGCTTCGCCTCCCCTTATGAGTCTGTTCTGTCAAAAAGGATGTCAAACCCTCCCTGTACAAACAGCAAGGTCCAAGCTCTAAAACTTCGGGGACCAATTGCAAAATTGAAGAAATTTTACTTTTGTAAAATTGGGATTTTTTACATTCGGACATCTCTCTTAAAAAAATTTGATTTAGCAATCAAACGAAGTCCAAATTTTTTTTAAAAATGAATTGTAAGCATATTACACCTTGGATAATTACATGTTAAACTTTCATATAAAAATTCAATCGATAGATGGGTCGGACCTATTTGTTCTAACTTTAGCAGCCATTGGAAAAAGATCAATAACTTGAGTTTTAGACACTCAAAATATGTGATTCCAAATCTGAGAGATAGATAACTCATATGGCTACCTTCTCCAACTTGAATCACCTCAAAATTTCAAAAATTTTGGTCATTTTGAATTTTTAAACATAGGGACAGAAGCTGAAAATTTGTAAATACTAGCTTTGCAAACTCAAAACAACTAGATGAACCACAATAAATGTATCCTATCCACATTGAACAAATTTCCATCAAACAAGTCGGTCTTTAAACATTCAAAACCTCAGTATTAAAATATCCAAAAATTTAAATATTGGTTCGAACATAATATGAGTCAAATAATAATTTTGGGGTTCACATCAGCACTACTGCTCTCCTTCGCGCCGCTATCGACTGCATTAATCTAAAATTGTTAGGTAGGGAGGTTGAGTATTTAATAAAAACACTCAATAGACTCATTCTCACGTTATATCAAAACATATCACAATTTAAGCATATACTCATGTAATTTAAATTTATAAAGAATAAGCATATCGATAATCGACAACATACAAGCACCGGGTGCACCACAATGTCACGAATTTCACATATCTGGTGCAACTACACCACCAGTTCTTATTTTAACCTCATAAGGAGTCACATATAGCATACAATCACAATTATACAATTTACATAACGATTTACTAACACATGATGTGGCGAAATTTAATTAGATTGAAATCTCATCAATCAAATAATTTCTCCACTTACATTTTGACACCTCATCATTATATAAAACATTACATAAATAGTTATGTACAAGAAGTATTTCCCTAACTTGACTTTGACAAAAAATTTAATTTTAATTTCTATCAAACAGTGGCTTAGTTAAAAGTTAATTAGAAAAAAATTGATCTTAAAAACTACAATCTTAATAGTGTGTTTCTCTTTTGAGTTAATGGCAATTGAAGTACAAACAGTAATAAATTTTCGTTGGATGATAACATTCTCATCATTATATTACTTGTTAAAAATTTATCTTCCTGCGAGATAAAATCGACAACAACATACGAAGCATTCAAAATTTCATGATCGATTCTTAAGAAATGCAATTGACTTCTTGCTCAAATCATACCATCCTACATATCTTTGTCGAACAATTAATTTTGTATATGTATTTTATGGTGAGTTCGCCATTGATTGCAATGCAAAACAAGAAAAGAAAAAGAATTACGAAGAAAAGATTGCAAATTATGCAGTGAGTTGCTTTTGTAGCAAGAGGCCTAGATTAATACTTCTTTTTCATCTTCAATGGTGGGTCCAATGTCCTTAATTTGCACAAATTATTAAGTTCATGTCCACCAATTTGAAATACAATGGGAAGCTTACAAGAAACAAATTTCTGTTCCAAAATATTCAATTGTTGTGGACTAGCTACAAGAGAGTTTGTTACTAGACATGTCTATTATTCAATGCCACCCCCTTCAAGCTACAAATTTTAATGAGCTACTTGTCAAGCTTTTGTTACTTGTTTTTCTGATAGAAGTAATCTAACTTAAAGTCAATTTAATTTATAGTTAAATTGTGTTTTTTTTTTTCGAAAGTACAGTTAAATTGTGTTATATTTCAAGACTTACATGAGCATGTTTGGGAAGTATTTATAATCAATTTAAATTATAAATAAATAAAAATAAGTAACGGATAAGTGAATAATACTTTTAAATTCGTCGATAGATAAAAAATGACTTAAATATTTAAGAACAGTTTATAAATGTACACCGAACATAGGCATACGTGTGAATTTAAAAGGACTTCATCAGTCATTCATTTCCCCAACTCATATATGTTTAATCGGGACAAACACACCATTTAAAACATTTCACATGGATATTTCATAAATAAACTATACTAATTTTATTTGTGAAAGTGACACCCTTTCTTCTTTTGTTGATTACTAGCATAAAATGTACTAACATTGATCTAATAATTAAGTTTGGCCAATAAGTCACGCCCAATCAAGTCAACGTGCACAAGTGAAAGTAACCTTGTATCATTAGGACATTGCCTAGACCAACCATAATAGTACTTCAATATGGAAAAACTGAGAATGTCATGATTAATAATTGAATTTCACAAAATATATGGTGTTAGAAGGTTATCAATATTACGTAAGAGGGAAGAAAAGATTAGGAAGGTTTGAATAGTTTTAGAAGATTATATGTCTCATTTCTTTGAGACTCTTCAGATGGAGTTATTGTTTGCCTTACGCCTTTTGTATGAAAATGATTGTACAGAAGTTTACCAGATTACTCACATCGTAGGTCCCAAGTGGGTGATAAAAGAATGCCAAAAAATCACCCACCCTCACCATGTTGTGTGTTGTTTGACCAAGTTCTGTGCAATATTTTTTTGCATGTGTAGCTCTATTCTTATTGTTTTTGTAATTTACAGACAGAAAATTAATTCATATATATTCTTATTGCCTTTTTTTATGTTATGATTTCCGACTTATAGAGAAAAATTGATACAGTAGGAGGGGTGAAAAACAATGAACTCAAGGAAAAGTTTATTATTTTAACAAATAACTGTATTCTTGATTTCTAGTTGAAGATATTTTTGACCAAAAAAAATGGAAAAAAAAAATGGAAGAGGTGCAGTCATTCGTAGTTTGTGAATGAGTGTATAATGTTTTTCAGGAAAAAAAATCAATATAAAAATGTGAATTATTTAGAACGTCTGTCTCAGGACAAATTTAAGATATAGTGATACTGTATTTTGCAGTTTAGGCTTAATTATGATTTAATGATGCAAGTAATAATTGTAACAAATTTTCTAAAGGGTGCCGCACTTGATATGATTCTACTGTAATTGATTTAACTATTAATGGAAGAGGTAATCCAAACATGTTAAGGTTCTATTTTAAAAATTGTAACATAATTAAAATGAATAATTCAAATTATTATTATTATTATTATTGCATTTAAACGATGTGGATATACCCTTACAATCAATGCTAATGGAGGCTTTTAACAGGATAACACATAATTATAGAATATTTTTCTTCTTTAATTTTTTAAAATTGTTATACTAAGGGTTTATTTAACATGATTTTCTAATTTTGCTTCTACTTCTTGTAAAAGTGCTTATTGAGAAATATATATTAGATAAGCTTTCTCCAAAGCAATTCTAGCCAAGTATAGAACATTCAAAAAATTATTTAAATATATTCAAAAGCAATTATCTCAAAAATAATTTTTTATTTTCCCAAGTCCCGTCAAACAAAATCAAGCGTGTCAGTGGAGTTCTTTAAAAGCATTCCTAATGCAGACAAATGTAGCATGTTCATACATCTGTGTGCCATAAACCGGGCATTTGTTACGTTTGAAAACTATGGGCATGGATGGATGTTCATATTTTGCGCAACCCCATCTGTTGAAAACAATGAATTTAATGTTCAATAAATGGCCTGTACAGAAAATCCCAAATTGGTTCCCATTTTTTAAAAATCATTTTTCTCAAATTCGTTTTTGATCATATATTTTATGGGACTTACACCATTTATTAACTTTTCAAACACAAATTTCTTTAATTTTTATCAAAATCTACTCAAATTTTGAATTTTTAGTTAAATAAAATAAGGACAATGTAATGATCTCCAAATATATATCTATGTAACTTAGTCTGATTTCACTCTTTATTTACTAGTAGTAAAGGGTCACAAGGTTATAGTTTTTTACTCATAAAAGACTTGAGAAAATAAAGAGCAATAAGACTTGAAAGCAAGTGAAAGATGAGGGATTTTGTTGGTGGATCTAACCCTTGACTTAGTCATCAAGTTAGAAATTCTATCGAGGTATTTTTGCGGTCTCGACTTTTCTTTAAATAGAAATATATCAATACTTGAGCAACAGCTATGCTTGTATTCTTAATCGGTGTTCGACGGATGTGTCATTAGTCATGCTCTATCAAATCACATTTGGCACTTAATTTTTCTAGGGATATCCATGTATTTACTACATAAGATATTGGTCTAATACAAAACAACTTATATGTTACCAAAAAATAATTAATTACAAATATTATCATTTTTCAAACAAGAAAATCCACCTAGTGTGGCTGTGATTTTCATGATATTGACCCAATCAATCATGCTTCTTGTACATTTTATTTGATATCAAATTTGACATTGTGCCACATGTCGTAGCATGATTAGACAGTTTTTAAAAATTACACACGTTCCCGTCAACAACATTTTGAATTTTCAAATGATGTCAAACTTCATGTATAATGTGGAATGTACAATAAGCTTTATTCTGACCCAGTATGCAGCGGTTAATCTACAAGAATCCAAAATTAACGGGTCAAAACATGCATGGAGTCGAAAAATGCATATAAAAGCGTTAAACCGTGTCAACCGAAAGTAAAGTAACCGTCAATCAGCCATTAAAAATTTCCCCTAGAAAGGTAAAAAATTTAATTGCCAAAATGGTCCACACATTAGTGGGGGCCCTGCACACATCTTTTCATAATCCATTGCCCAGTGTCCCTCAGAACATGGAGCAAATTATGGCAGTGTTCCCTACTATAAGTCTTCTCCTTTTCCTCTCCCTCCTATACTATTTTCTCTCCCAAGTCCCAATTTATGGCAAAAAAATAAAAAACCCATAAATTTTCTATAGTCTGGAGCAGGAAATTAAGAGAGAAATGGACGTTGAAATGGTAAAGTGTGAGTGTTGTGGATTGAAAGAAGATTGCACACAGGATTATATAAGTGATGTGAAGGCAAAATTTGATGGTAAATGGCTCTGTGGTTTGTGTTCAGAAGCTGTAAGAGATGAAATTAATAGAGGGAATAAAGAATTTGTAATGGAAGAAGCTGTTAAAGCTCACATGTCATTTTGTCGTAAATATAAGTCGAATCCAGCCATTCGAGTTGCAGATGGGATGAGGCAAATGCTAAGGAGAAGGTCAGGTGATTTGTCGTCTTCTTCTTCTTCTTCAAAGAAATACACAAGCTCTGCAGCAAAATCTTATTAGTAACCAAAGTAAAGGGATGCCTCTCATCTTTGGTCGGAATAAGGTATAACAATTTGTTTTGTATGTATATTTGGTACGCAGTACTAGATTCGACCTTATGGTGTAATAATAAGATTTTAACTTTTTGTTTCTTCCTTAATCCTTACCCAACATCCCATTCATAGCCAAGTCTTGTTTGTACATACATTTTAATTTCAATGGAGCCATCTACCTGGCTTTTGTTTCTTTTTCAATTTATGTTTTTTACCTATGTTCATATATTTTCTTCTGCACTAAAGCAACAACACACTATGTGTGCATGTGAGTGGGGGTGGAGAGAGATTTGGCCTAATCTAATAAATCAAGTTTTTTCTATTAAAAATTTAGTGCATGTTTTGTAGCTATATTTTGATTTATTCACAATTTTCAAGGATTTCAACTTTGGTTATAAAACTTGATAATAGTTGATTTTCGAAGAACTCCATTTTGTTGAATCTTTTAAGTGCTCGACAGATAATTTGATAAGCCAATCGATTTCTCCATGTTTTAGAATTTTTCTTGATTGTCCAATCAAATTTTTGGTGCTCTTTTACACAAAAAAATATAGTTTAATTTTAACTCAACTCATCTTCCCTTTTCTTCAAATGATCTCCAAATTTTGTAATTTTCTTTCAAGAAAAGAAGAGGAAAAAGGAGGATCGAGGGAAAAAGTCAACATAGAAAGGATTTTCTAAAAGAGAAATGTCACGTATCATCATCTAACTACATGATAGTATACTTCACTGGTTCATTGCTCTATGAATCAAAATGTTTCTCGACTTTGTAAAACAATGAATTTTGTGTTCATCGTCGCTTAAACTGGTGCAGCATAGTATTGTTCAAAAAGAATTATACAAACCTTCACTTGCAAGAAATTACTTTCTTAGAACTATGTTATATTCTTCAATTTTTCTTTAATAATACGTGTTATTTTATTCCCAACAATAACTAGTGATTCTAATTTCTGATTGAAGCATATCTTGATATCTGCCTTCCATCAACCTATATTTCAATTCAATCTAATTAAGCTTCAGTTAGGTTTATGTTTGGCTAATCTTAAAAGAAATTAGTTATACACAAATTTTCTTATAAATGAATAAATAAATTTGTAAATACGGAAGAAAATTAATATAACAAATTTTACTTTTAAAAATAAGTTTAAGTTAACGCCAATCATGTAATTGATATAATCAATTAACAAGGATCAAACGGAGGGTTATCACATATGTATATAATATTTACTATAAAACAAAAAGGTGCTCATACTTTTTCTGTTTTGATTAGTTTACCAACTATTATTAAAGAGACAATAAACCATATTAAATACCTCAACAAACTCAACTAATCACTACGTGATTAATTTTAATAATTCTTGTATTATGTCTTCGCAAGAAGCAATCTACGTGTGATCTCGATCTTGCAATTAAGAGCTGCCTCACTTAAGGTATCTAAGATGTCGACAATTCAACTTTTGTATTCGTAACGGTCAACTCTGGACATCAAAGGCTCAGGCCCAACATCAAAACGGTCCATATATTTTGGACAATTTTTTATTATTAACCCAGTTAACATTTTGATCCCATTTTAAAGATTCAATTATCCACCCAAAATACTTGACATGCAGCCCAATAATTTGAAAGGATCTTTTAGAATTCAATCAATATGTCTTCAAAATTCCAAAAATCTGCTCGCCTCTCTCTCTCTCTCTCTCTCTCTCTCTCTCTCTCTCTCTCAAGAAGAGTGATTCACTGAAGATTTATGTCCGAAGAAGCAGTCTACTGGAGTCTGATTGCCATCGTCGTCTGCCCTAGGCTATGCCGCCTAAAGGCCCCCAGCCCACTTAATGTGGAAATGTGGAAATTGTCACTTAATTCTTACTTTCAATCTTGAAGTTATGGATAAAAAATTAAGCATGTTTGAAGTTAAATAGATGAGCAAACTCGAGATTTTCATATCAAACTCTATATTTTCCCAACATACTCGACTTTTGCCTAGAAACTCAATATTTGACCATAGTGATGTATGTTGCCTCAATTGTACATGAACACATGATGATATATGTTGGATCATTTTGCAAGCGTGCACATAATGATCTATGTTGAAAACTTTAATTGTGAGATATTATTGTTTTTGTTGTTGTAGGCTAATCATTGAACAATAGTGGTATTGTATCTTCAAACACTAGTGGTTTAAGGTCAAAAAAGAAAAGAAATGAAAGGAAGTGGCATTAATTCAAAGTCAAGTAGGAGTTATTGATAAGTACTTCAGTTGCACTAAGATAAAAGAGGGGAAGAATGAGGAAGATGATGTTCAAAATAAAGACTTAAATCAAGAGGGTTGATTTTCTATGAATTTTGAGGATCCCGAAAAATTGGAAAGCCATTGATAAAAAAACAAGGAATTATTTAGTTGAAATGGATCCAAAAAGAGTTCATGGAATCTTATTTCTGAAGATAGTATTAGTAGATATTTCAATTCATTACAATATAAGTGGTTAGTACGAAATGATCTAACAATTGATAGAAGATTTCTAGAATACTCAATTTCTTAAGGCATAGTCCTTTTCTTTTGTTGCATGTTGTTTAAGACATCAAGAATTCTGAATAGAAATGGTCAATTGGATAATGATGGATACAAAAATTGGCATAATCTACATTGGTGTCTTAAAATTCATAGAGCAAATGAGGAGAATATACATTGCATGACTGACTGGATTGAAATTGAAAACAAACTTTGAAGAAAAAATACAATTGCTGGAAGCATACAATTGGTGATCAATGAAAAAGAGAACAATGGAAACAAGTGCTAAGGAGGATCATCGTTATTGTGAAAAGACTCGCCAAAAACATCTTAAAATTTCGAGAAGATGATGAGAAACTTTATGTTGAGAACAATAGCCTCTATTCGTAAATGATAATAATGGTTGTTGAATTCAATCCAATAATGCAAGTGCACATTTGGCATGCTCAAGGATTTGATATCTCCGTCTTAAAATTTAAAAGGTGAGGATGGCATCATAAACTAGTTTGCCCAAGGTGGAAGGCTTCTCTCTTGTAAATGCCAAATTCCCCCCAGTAAAGTAATACATATGTTGGCAAGTAAATTGACAGGTTCAATTATCAAGAAAGTTTAAAATGCAAAATATTTCTCAGTCATACTTGATTATATTCCATATGCAAGTCACGATGAGCAAATATTCCTAATAATATGATGTATAGATGATTAAACAATTTCGTCAATAATAGACGAATATTAGCTCGAATTTTTTAAGGTAGATGATACATCGTGGCTTGAACATTCAACATAGTTTAAATATTTTTTGAAACAATCTTGAGCTTGATATTGATGATATCAGAGAGAAATGTATGATAACAAAGCTAACATAAACATGATGCATTAGAAATGAATCCCAAAGCTTTGTATATTTTGTGTGGATATAATAGTCCTCCTTTTAAATGACATAATGCATCTACACATTGTTCTTTTCTTCTCCCAAGTAATGAAAAATTTTCAAAGATGAGATTAAAGGTGCTATACTAAAGTCATCATCACAAACACATTGGAAAATTCACGTGAAAAGTGTCAAACCTATAAAAGAGCAAATTGCACAAATAAGGGTCGTGTTAATTTTTAGGAGGTTTATGGAATACAAATTATCACAAGAATCACTGAAAAATTGAAGTTGCATAAAAATAAAAATGAACACAAAGGATTTTTTCGCCACAAAGACTCGGATGTTCAGCCTTATGGCCTACTCACGACGTTGAGCATCTACTAAGTAGATATAGCTCTAGATCCAATAGAAAAAAAAAACCAAGAACATTACAAATGTACTGAGAAACACAAAGTGTCTTCACTATTTTTTATCTCGCCTCACACACAACTATCACAACACCACCACTATCACAATTATACATCAAGTGTAGTATCAAAAATCACTCAGATTTACAGAAATCATTTTCACTCAGAAAATCGATGGTTTGAGAGAAAAAGAGAAACCCTAGAATTCACTCAGAATCGATCTCTGTAGCAGGAAGAATGAGGCGTCCAAACGTTTTAATCAGGTAAGTCAAGGGTCATTGATCAACGGTGAGGAGATGGCTAGATGTAGAGCTAGATTATATCTTTAAAAGAGGTAGAAGTCACATTTCAAGAGAACATATTTCTCTTAGCAATTGGATCAAGACCATTTCAATAAACTCGGCCCAATAGCTTTAAAGGGCCAAGAAAAGGAGGCACTATTATTTTGGGCTCAACAATCTCCACCTTGTTGAACACGTCTTGGCAATTTCTAGTGGCTAGATCACTACTTGTTTCATTTGCTCTTATTATCCTGTAAAACAAAAAATCAGAAATTAGTTCAAAACAAAAAATGTTAGAAACTTCTAAACATGGTCCCCTTCAAACAATGTTTAGAGTATTCAAACAGTTTTTAAACTTGTTTAAGGATAGGACTTTAGTTCCCAAATCAGAAGGATTATATTCAGTTCAAATTTTTTCTAACTTAATTAGACCTTGTTCAACCATATTTCTAACAAAATGGAATTTCACATCAACATGTTTTGTGCGATCTTAATACATTGGATTTTTACTAAGATGGATGACACTTTGATTATCAGTATAAATTTTGATAGAGCTATTTATAAAACCAATTTCATTCAAAAGACCTCTCAACCAAAGACTTTCTTTAACAGCATCACAGGCAGCTATATATTCTGCCTCTGTTGATTATAAAGCCACTAACTTTTGCAATTGTAATTCCCAACTAATGCAACTATCACACAAAGTGAAAACATAAGATGAAGTTGATCTTCTTTTATCTAAATGACCAGCAAAGTCTGAATCAGTATATCCCTTAAGAATTACGCCATCATCACACCTTTTAAACAATAGGCCCAAATTAGATGTTCCTTTCAGATATTTCAACATGCATTTCATGGCAAGCCAATGTAGTTCACCGGGATTTGACATAAATCGACTTAATATGCTTATTCCATGAGCTAAATCTGGCCTAGTACATATCATGATATACACAACAGATCCTTCAGTGTTAGCATAAGGAATTCTTTCCATTCTTTTAAATTCTTCATCAATCTTTGGTGATTGTTCAATAGATAATTTAAAATGGTTGGAAAGTGGTAAGGAAATAGGTTTACAGTCAAGCATGGAGAACATTTCAAGTATCTTATGCACATAAGCAAATTGTTTTAGGATTAGTGTGCAATCATTTTTATTTCTTTCTATTTCCATCCCAATAATTCTCTTAGCTTGCCCTAAGTCTTTCATTTCAAATTCAGATTTTAACTTTACTTTAATAGCATCAATTTCAGATCTGTTAAGGCACGCAAGTAACATATCATCTACATATAAAAGTAGATAAACAGATTCAGATCCACCTGACCCTTTGAAAAAGAAACAAGAATCATAATTGCTTTTAATGTAACCCAAAGTCTGAACATATGAGTTAAACTTTTTATACCATTGTCTGGCGGCCTGTTTTAGGCCATAGAGAGATTTCTTTAACAAACATACATTTTCCACAGTTGACTTTACCTCATAACCTTTTGGTTGACTCATATAAATAGTCTCCTCAAGGTCTCCATTTAAAAAGGCTGTTTTTACATCCAACTGATCAAGCTCCCAGTTAAAATGTGCAGTTAAGGTAAGAAGAATTCTTATAGAAGTGTATTTAGCAACAGGGGAAAAGATTTCATTATAGTCTATTCCTTCCTTTTGAGTGAACCCCTTTGCAACAAGTCTTGCTCTGTATCTTTTACTTTTAGTAGTAGGATCTCCTTCTTTTATTTTAAAAATCCACTGACAATCAACAACCTTCTGGTTTTTAGGTTTGTTGACAAGGATCCAAGTTTTATTTTTGATTAAAGAGTCCATTTCTTCATTCATAGCATATTTCCATAACTTGGAGTCAGTACATGTTATAGCTTCTTCAAAGGTGACAGGTTCTGAATTTAGAGAATTTAGGACAGAAAATAGGGTAACAAATTCATCATTATTGTATATGGTGGATGGAATCCTATTTTTCCTATCTCTATCTCTTGTTAGCTAGTAATTAGTGAGAGAAGGGTTATTACATTCAATCTCAGTTTCAGGTTCACTTAGATCTTGATTACTATCAGACTGAGGTGTCTCCACCTCAATAAAATCATTTTGATCATTAATATTATCTTCTGGATTTTCAAGAACAACTTCTTTCACAGGTTTAAATCCAGTAGATTCAGTTTTCGATTGTATTTTACAAGGAAACTCATTCTCATTGAAAATAACATTTCTACTAATGATCACTTTAAAACCCTTTTCACTTTTGAGCCAAAGCCTGTACCATTTAGTTTCCTCCCCATATCCCAGAAAAATACATTTTTGAGATCTTGGTTCAAGTTTACCTTCATTTTGATGGGAGTAAGCAGCATAACCAAAGATTTTAAGTCTACTATAATCTGGTGAAGTATTTGACGATAGTGCTTCAGGGATTTGGAAGTCAATGGCACTAGAAGGACTTCTATTTATCAAAAAGGTTGCAGTTTTTAGAGCTTCTCCCCAAAAGAATTTTGGAAGCCCTGAACTGTGTAACATACATCTGACCTTTTCTAAAAGGGTCATATTCATTCTTTCAGTTACCCCATTCTGCTGTGGGGTGTATGTCACAGTTCTATGCCTTAATATTCCAGATTCTTTACAAAAAGAATCAAATTCCAGATTACAAAATTCAAGGCCATTGTCAGTCCTTAGTGCTTTGATCTTCCTATCAGTTTGATTTTCAATCATAATTTTCCATTGTTTAAAATTTTGGAATGTATCAGATTTTTGCTTTAATAGAAAAGTCCATACTTTTCTAGAAAAATCATCCACTATGAGTAGATAAAATCTAAACCCACTAAGTGTATTAGTGGATGCTGGACCCCATAGGTCAGCATAAAGATAGTCCAAAATGGAGGTGGATTTGTGAGTTCCAGTTTTAAAAGGTAATTTACTCTGTTTACCAATTACACAGTTTTCACAAAATCTTAGTTTTTCAAGGTTATCTTTACCCAAAAATACCAATTTGTTTAAAATAGTTAATCCCTTATCAGATATGTGGCCAAGTCTTCGGTGCCAGATCAAAGACTTATCACATTGTGAATCAATAGCTGCAGAGTTGAAACCTACCAGAGGTTCAGCTTGCAGAGTGTATATACCATTAATCTTAGGAGTAGAGACAACTTCTTTGTCATCAGACATCAACCTGATAAAGCTTTTATGGATTTTTAAGTCATAGTTTTCATCTAACTCTCGCAGAGCAATTAGGTTTCTTTTTAGTTCAGGTATATATCTCACTCTTTCTAGTTTGAGTACAAACTTATTTTCCATCAAGAGATCCACGTTTTCTAACCCTTTTATTTGACAACTCATGTCATTTCCCATCTGCACTTGCCCTCCATTCAGGTCAACAAAATCAGAAAACTAATCTTTAATGGGGCACATGTGAAACGTGCACCCAGAATCTAAAACCCACTCACTTGGGTTCCTATTGATGGTATTAACAAGGACAACCCCTTGTATATCTGGTTCTACTTTGCAGACAACAGCTGCAGAACCATTAAAATTCTGTTTTTCTTTTGTATCAGATAACTTCTTAAAACAGTCTTTGATCAAGTGTTCTGTTTTACCACAATAGTAGCATTTTCTAATTTGATTTTTGGATTTTACTTGGTTTCTGTTTTTATCTCTGAATTTTGAATTTTGGGAATTACCTCTTTTATGGGAGTTGAAGTTACACATAGCATTTTTCTTATTTTGATTTTGTTTTTCTTTTATGTGTAATCCTTCACCATATTTGAAATCCTTTGACTCAACTTTCAATTCAAGTTCCCTATTTCTTAGGGAAGAGATTATTATGTCAACTGTTAAATCTTGCCCCCCATATTCTAAGACATTTCTTATCTCCCTATATCTATCACTTAAAGAGTTTAGAAGGCCAACAACTTGTTGATCTTTAGAGAGAGCTTCATCACAATTTTCTAAATCCTGGAATAGTTTAACATATTTATCAATGTTTTCTTCTAGTTCTAGGGATGTGTCGAATCTAAAATTGTAGAACTGCCTTAGAAGATAACATTTATTTGGAATAGATTTTGTTAGGTAAAGGGATTCCAGTTTATCCCACAAGACTTGTGCAGAGGTAGTTTCACCAACTTTTCTAATTACACTATCAGACAAATGAAGGAATATAGAACTCCAGACAATATCATCTAATTCTTGTCTTCTATATGCACTAGTTTCAGCAGGATAAGTATTATCAATAACATGTGCACATCTCTATTGTAACAACAAAGCCCTCAATTTTTGTCTCCATAAACTAAAGTCACCATTACCATTCCATACATCAATCTCAATTTTGTGTGCAGTGGACATAATGATAAATGTAGTGACAGATTCAGAAATATTGTAATTAAACGTACAATTCTCAATTCTTGAAAAGAGGTTTAAGGGGTGGTTATCCTTTGTTCCAATACTCCCTTAGATTCCCAAGTCCTCAAATGAGACATTGGACAAAGGAAAGCACTGGAGGGTAACTTACCTTAATAACCAGTTTCAAAGATTGACACAAGTAATCAACAATAATAAGAAAAGGGTACAGAGTATACCGGAGACAATGCAAGAATTTAGAATAAGCATGGACAGCTGACTATTGATAGTGACTCAGTGGGAACTCAGTAAAACTCAGAACATGTTGACTTAGCTCACCAAGAACTCGGAGTGGGTCAAGAAATCAGAAAGTGTTGACTCGGCTCACCAGAGACTCGGAATGAGTCAAGAAATTTGACTCGCCAGAGAACACGGCCAAAGCAACAAATTACACAAAGATTAAGAACAGGTCAGAAAAAGAACTCGTTGTCTATCAATAGATCCAGTAGATCAACCCAATAGAATATACAAGATTTCAAAGAATACAAAAATTTTTTACCAAAAAATAAATTTCAGCGAGATAGAATGTTTAAAAGAAAACTTCAAAATCTCGAAGATTTGTAATTAAAAAAACGGTTTAAACAAAAACTTAGGGTTTTGAAAAACATATCCAAATCCTCCAAAGAACATGCTCTGATACCACTTGTTAATTATTAGGAGGTTTACCGAATACAAATTATCGCAAGAATCACTGAAACATTGAAGTTGCAGAAAAATAAAAATGAACACAAAGGATTTTTTCGCCACAAAGGCCCAGATGTTCAGTCGTACGGCCTACTCACCACGTTGAGCATCTACTAAGTAGATATTGCTCTAGATCCAATAGAAAAAAAAAACCAAGAACGTTACAAATGTACTAAGAAACACAAAGTTTCTTCACTGTTTTTGATCTCGCCTCACACACAACTATCACAACACCACCACTAACTCGCACTAAGCAATATCACAATTATACATCAAGTGTAGTATCAAAAATCACTCAGATTTACAGAAATCATTTTCACTCAGAAAATCCGTGGTTTGAGAGAAAAAGAGAAACCCTAGAATCCACTTAAAATCGATCTCTCTAGCAGGAGGAATGAGGCGTCCAAACGTTTTAATCAGGTAAGTCAGGGGTCATTGATCAATGATGAGGAGATGGCCAGATGTATGGCTAGATTATATCTTTAAAAGAGGCAGAAGTCGCATTTCAAGAGAACACGTTTCTCTTAGCAATTGGATCAAGACCATTTCAGTAAACCCAGCCCAATAGCTTTAAAGGGCTAAGAATGTGAGGCACTATTATTTTGGGCTCAACAGGTCGTTTTACTTGACTCAGCAAATATTAGTGAAGATTTTAAAACGAAGACTAAAGCCTTAGCAACATATGAATTTGAGAATTTTAAGTTCTTTCTTGACATGATAATCTTTTACACAACGTCGCATGCAGTCAATATTGTGAGCAAATTTCTTCAAGACAAATATATGGATATTAATCATACTATCAACGTCAGAGAAGGACTTGCTTCGTTGCTCAAAGAGTATAGAGAAATTGTTTTTGTTATTTCCATAGATGAAGCAAAACAAATGGAAAGTGAAATGGAAATTAAAGTTATATTGAAAAATGTATAATTCAAAGAAAGAAGGAATTTGATGAATGTAGCAATGATAAGATAAAGTTATCACTTGAAGAATCTTTTGTAGTTGACTACTTCTTTATAATTGATCAAGCACAATCTTTACTTCAAACTCGATGTGAACAATTTAAACGATATGAAAAGACATTTGGATTTTTGTTTAATTTGGAGATGTTACGACATGCAACTATTGACAATTTGTTGAAGTTTTGTATGAATTTTGATTAGTATCTAGAACAAAATGAACATTTGAATATTAATGGGCTTAAATTATGTTCGGAGTTAACAACTTTGAGGTGCAATTTACCAAGTGAAACAAAAAGAACGCAACGCCCAAAATCTTAGAATTTGGATTTGTTACATAAACGTCCTTCTTAGGTATAGGAAATTCAAATTAAAATAATTTTTTTTATTATTTTATTTTTATTTCATAGATTAATGTAGCGCCTTGAGCCATAGCAATCCATGACATTGTTAAAACCTTGAACCAGCGTAACCATACATATCTGGTTCATAAAAGTGTGAAAAATAACTTGGACCAAAGCTCTAAGGAAAATGCCATTTGTACAAAAAAATGGTTTACCACCTTCTTGACAGATTCTCACATTCGCATGGGACTCGAGTGAAAAAATAATAATAAAAAATTGCTTCTCCTCCCCCTATGAGTCTGTTCTGTCAGGAAGGATGTCAAACCCTCCATGTACAAACAGCAAGGTCCAAGCTCTAAAACTTCGGGGACCAATTGCAAAATTGAAGAAATTTTACTTTTGTAAAATTGGGATTTTTTACATTCGGACATCTCTCTTAAAAAAATTTGATTTAGCAATCAAACGAAGTCCAAATTTTTTTTAAAAATGAATTGTAAGCATATTACACCTTGGAGAATTACATGTTAAACTTTCATATAAAAAATATGTGATTCCAAATCTGAGAGATAGATAACCCATATGGCTACCTTCTCCAACTTGAATCACCTCAAAATTTCAAAAATTTTGGTCAGTTTGAATTTTTAAACATAGGGACAGAAGCTGAAAATTTGTAAATACTAGCTTTGCAAACTCAAAACAACTAGATGAACCACAATAAATGTATCCTATCCACATTGAACAAATTTCCATCAAACAAGTCGGTCTTTAAATATTCAAAACCTCAGTATTAAAATATCCAAAAATTTAAATATTGGTTCGAACATAATATGAGTCAAATAATAATTTTGGGGTTCACATCAGTACTACTGCTCTCCTTCGCGCCGCTATCGACTGCATTAATCTAAAATTGTTAGGTAGGGAGGTTGAGTATTTAATAAAAACACTCAATAGACTCATTCTCACGTTATATCAAAACATATCATAATTTAAGCATATTCTCATGTAATTTAAATTTATAGAGAATAAACATATCGATAATCGACAACATACAAACACTGGGTGCACCACATTGTCACAAATTTCACATATCTGGTGCAACTACACCACCAGTTCTTATTTTAACCTCATAAGGAGTCACATATAGCATACAATCACAATTA